>NW_025549839.1:0-7500 GCF_905237065.1 Salmo salar | reverse complement strand
CAGAACAACAGCAAAGGACCTTGTGAAGATGCTGGAGGAAACAGGTATAAAAATATCTGTATCCACAGTAAAACGAGTCCTATATCGACATAACCTGAAAGGCCGCTCAGCAGGGGAAGAAGCCACTGCTCCAAAACCGCCATAAAAAAGCCAGACTACGGTTTGCAACTGCACATGGGGACAAAGATCGTACTTTTAGGAGAAATGTCCTCTGGTCTGATGAAACAAAATAGAACTGTTTGGCCATAATGACCATCGTTATGTTTGGAGGAAAAAGGGGGGAGGCTTGCAAGCCGAAGAACACCATCCCAACCGTGAAGCACGGGGTGGCAGCATCATGTTGTGGGGGTGCTTTGCTGCAGGAGGGTCTGGTGCACTTCACAAAATAGATGGCATCATAAGGGTGGAAAATGATGTGGATATATTGAAGCAACATCTCAAGACATCAGTCAGGAAGTTAAAGCGTGGTCACAAATGGGTCTTCCAAATGGACAATGACCCCAAGCAGACTTCCAAAGTTGTGGCAAAATGGCTTAATGACAACAAAGTCAAGGTATTGGAGCGGCCATCACAAAGCCCTGACCTCAATCCTATAGAAAATGTGTGGACAGAACTGCAAAAGCGTGTGCGAGCAAGGAGGCCTACAAACCTGACTCAGTTAGACCAGCTCTGTCAGGAGGAATGGGCCAAAATTCACCCAACTTATTGTGGGAAGCTTGTGGAAGACTACCCGAAACGTTTGACCCAAGTTAAACAATTTAAAAGGCAATGCTACCAAATACTAATTGAGTGTATGTAAACTTCTGACCTGCTGGGAATGTGATGAAATAAATAAAAGCTGAAATAAATCATTCAATCTACTATTATTCTGACATTTCACATTCTGAAAATAAAGTGGTGATCCTAACTGACCTAAAACAGGGAATTTTTTACGAGGATTAAATGTCAGGAATTGTGAAAAACTGAGGTTAAATTGTATTTGGCTGAGGTGTATGTAAACTTCTGACTTCAAGTGTGTGTGTGTGTGTGTGTGTTGCCCCACTATGTTTCTCTCATGATTTCCCATGCTGTTGTCTCCAGCCTACGACCTGCCCCAGAGCCCCAACCAGGCCCAGCTGTTCTATGGTAACCTGAGTAAGGTGGTGTTGTCAGTGCTGGGAAGCACAGAGACCTTGGACTCTGGAAGGAGCGGCCTCCATGTCCAGCCATCGTTAGCTGTCACCAGGAGAGGTTCGGAGGCTGACAGGTACTAGGGAGAAATATCATACATTAAGGAAAGAACATAATCAAATTAAATGTATTTATAAAGCCCTTCTTACATCAGCTGATATCTCAAAGTGCTGTTACAGAAACCCAGCCTAAACCCCCCCACAAAACAGGAAGCAACTAACTAGCGTATAATCATATGAATGTTTTCCTCTAACACCTTATTTGGTTCCTAGAGTGTTTCTCTCTCTCTGCTTAGAACATACGGGCACTGTTTACACAGGCAGACCAATTCTGATCTTTTTCTGCCAATAATTGGGCACCCTGAGTAGATAGATGCAGTCAATGGCGGCTGTTTTCCCCCAGACACGGATAAAGCCTCTGTGAGTCCTAGACTAGAACATTTACTGAAAGGAGAATCTACATTTTGAAATGGCTTTTTAGTCCAGGACTACACTTCATCTGTGTCTGAGGAACCGGCCCCATCATGTCTGTAACAAATCTGATCCTGGTCCTCCAAACACATTCTGTTAAGGTATACTAACGGTATGATAAAGGGATAATTCTGTTAAGGTATACTAACGGTATGATAAAGGATAATTCTGTTTAAGGTATACTAACGGTATGATAAAGGGATAATTCTGTTAAGGTATACTAACGGTATATTCTGTTAAGGTATACTAACGGTATGATAAAGGGATAATTCTGTTAAGGTATACTAACGGTATATTCTGTTAAGGTATACTAACGGTATGATAAAGGGGTCATTCTGTTAAGGTATACTAACGGTATGATAAAAGGATAATTCTGTTAAGGTATACTAACGGTATGATAAAGGATAATTCTGTTAAGGTATACTAACGGTATGATAAAGGATAATTCTGTTAAGGTATACTAACGATATGATAAAGGATAATTCTGTTACGGTATACTAACGGGATAATTCTGTTACGGTATACTAACGATATGATAAATGATAATTCTGTTACGGTATACTAACGGGATAATTCTGTTAAGGTATACTAACGGTATGATAAAGGATAATTCTGTTACGGTATACTAACGGGATAATTCTGTTACGGTATACTAACGATATGATAAATGATAATTCTGTTAAGGTATACTAACGGTATGATAAAGGATAATTCTGTTAAGGTATACTAACGGTATGATAAAGGATAATTCTGTTAAGGTATACTAACGATATGATAAAGGATAATTCTGTTAAGGTATACTAACGGTATGATAAAGGATAATTCTGTTAAGGTATACTAACGATATGATAAAGGATAATTCTGTTAAGGTATACTAACGGTATATTCTGTTAAGGTATACTAACGGTATGATAAAGGGATAATTCTGTTAAGGTATACTAACGATATGATAAAGGATAATTCTGTTAAGGTATACTAACGGTATGATAAAGGATAATTCTGTTAAGGTATACTAACGGTATGATAAAGGGATAATTTGGGATTTTGTCAATGAGGCCCTTTTTATTTACTTCCCAGAGTCAGATGCCATTTGTATGTTTCATACGAGCGTTTTTGAAGGAATTCATCACTAGCGCAGTTGCTAACTAGCGCTAGCACAACGACTGGAAGTCTATGGGTAGCATGGTAGCATGCTAGCAGATACCCATTGACTTCTGGTCATTGCGCTAGTGCTAGTTAGCATTGGCTCCATACTGGACAGAGATTCATAAACATGTTATCCGCGAGTTCACCTGACTGGGGAAGGTGATACTGGGCCTTCAGAAAGTATTCACACCCCTGGACTTTTTTAACACATTTTGTATAAAAGTTATAAAAAATAAAACACCATCTTGATTAGATAAGTGTTGAACCGAACCCCCCTGAGTCAATACATGTTAGAATCACCTTTGGCTGTGATTACAGCTGGGAGTGTTTCTGGGTAAAAGTCTCTAAGAGCGATTACTGCTGTGAGTGTTTCTGGGTAAATCTAAGAGCGATTACTGCTGGGAGTGTTTCTGGGTAAATCTAAGAGCGATTACTGCTGGGAGTGTTTCTGGGTAAATCTAAGAGCGATTACTGCTGGGAGTGTTTCTGGGTAAATCTAAGAGCGATTACTGCTGGGAGTGTTTCTGGGTAAATCTAAGAGCGATTACTGCTGGGAGTGTTTCTGGGTAAATCTAAGAGCGATTACTGCTGGGAGTGTTTCTGGGTAAATCTAAGAGCGATTACTGCTGGGAGTGTTTCTGGGTAAATCTAAGAGCGATTACTGCTGGGAGTGTTTCTGGGTAAATCTAAGAGCGATTACTGCTGGGAGTGTTTCTGGGTAAATCTAAGAGCGATTACTGCTGGGAGTGTTTCTGGGTAAATCTAAGAGCGATTACTGCTGGGAGTGTTTCTGGGTAAATCTAAGAGCGATTACTGCTGGGAGTGTTTCTGGGTAAATCTAAGAGCGATTACTGCTGGGGTGTTTCTGGGTAAATCTAAGAGCGATTACTGCTGGGAGTGTTTCTGGGTAAATCTAAGAGCGATTACTGCTGGCAGTGTTTCTGGGTAAATCTAAGAGCGATTACTGCTGGGAGTGTTTCTGGGTAAATCTAAGAGCGATTACTGCTGGGAGTGTTTCTGGGTAAATCTAAGAGCGATTACTGCTGGGAGTGTTTCTGGGTAAATCTAAGAGCGATTACTGCTGGGAGTGTTTCTGGGTAAATCTGGGCGATTACTGCTGGGAGTGTTTCTGGGTAAATCTAAGAGCGATTACTGCTGGGAGTGTTTCTGGGTAAATCTAAGAGCGATTACTGCTGGGAGTGTTTCGGGGTAAATCTAAGAGCGATTACTGCTGGGAGTGTTTCTGGGTAAATCTAAGAGCGATTACTGCTGGGAGTGTTTCTGGGTAAATCTAAGAGCGATTACTGCTGGGAGTGTTTCTGGGTAAATCTAAGAGCGATTACTGCTGTGAGATGTTTCTGGGTAAATCTAAGGCGATTACTGCTGTGAGTGTTTCTGGGTAAATCTAAGAGCGTTCCAACACCTGGATTGTGCAACATTTGCCCGTTCTTCTTCTTCGTGTTCTGTCAAATTGGTTGTTGATCATTGCTAGACAACCATTTTCAGGTCTTGTCATAAGATTTTTAAGCAGAATTGGGTCAAAACCGTAAACTTGGCCACTCAGGAACATTCACTGTCTTCTTGGTAAGTAACTCCAGTGTAGATTTGGCCTTGTGTTTTAGGTTATTGTCCTGCTGAAAGGTGAATTCATCTCCCAGTGTCTGGTGGGAAGCAGACTGAACCAGGGTTTCCTCTAGGACTTTGCCTGTGCTTAGCTCCATTCCATTTCTTTTTATCCTAAAGAACTCCCCAGTCCTTAACTATGACAAGCATACCCATAACATGATGCAGCCACCACCATGCTTAAAAATATGAAGTGGTACTCAGTGTGTTGTGTTGAATTTGCCCCAAACAACACTTTTTTCTATTCAGGACAAAAAGTGAATTGCTTTGCCACATTTTATTTTGCAATTTTACTTTAGTGCCTCGTTGCAAACAGGATACATGTTTTGGAATATTTGTATTCTGTACAGGCTTCCTTCTTTTCACTCTGTCATTTAGGTTTCTATTGTGGAGTAACTACAATGTTGTTGATCCATCCTCAGTTATCTCCTATCACAGCCATTAAACTCTGTAACTGTTTTAAAAAGTCAACATTGGCCTCATGGTGAAATCCCCTGAGCGGTTTCCTTCCTCTCCGGCAACTGAGTTAGGAAGGACGCCTATATCTTTGTAGTGACTGGGTGTATTGATACACCATCCAAAGTGTAATTAATAACTTCACCAAGCTCAAAGGGATATTCAATGTCTGCTTTTTGAAATTTTTACCCATCTACCAATAGGTGTCCTTTGCGAGACATTGGAAAACCTCCCTTTGTGGTTGAATCTGTGTTTGAAATTCACTGCTCGACTGAGGTACCTTTACAAATAGTTTCATGTGTGGGGGTACAGAGATGAGGTAGACATTCATAAATCATGTTAAACTCTATTATTGAACAGAGAGTGAGTCCGTCCAACTTATTATGGGACTTGTTGAGCACATTTTTTACTCCTGAACTTATTTAGGCTCCTTTCCGTAACAAAGGGGTTGAATACTTATTGACTTCCCGGAGACATTTCAGCTTTTTTATTTTTCTTAATTTTTAAAAATGTCTAAACATCAATCCTCTTTGACGTGAGTGGGGGTGTTGTCTGAAGGCCTGTGACCAATCGAAATGTTTAAATATTAAAATCAGGCTGTAAGGCTCTGTAAATGGCTTTATTACAAAATCCCAAAGTATCCCTTTAATGGTTATATAACGTTGTAGTGGTGTTAATGGTTATATACGTTGTGTAGAGGTGTTAATGTTATATAATTGTAGTGTGGTGTTAATGGTTATATAGCGTTGTAGTAGGGGTGTTATACTAACGGTATGGTGTTAATGGTTATATAACGTTGTGTGGGGGTTTAATGGTTATATAATGTTGTAGTAGGGGTGTTAATGGTTATATAGTTTATGGGGGTGTTAATGGTTATATACGTTGTAGTAGGGGTGTTAATGGTTATATAGTTTATGGGGGTGTTAATGGTTATATAACGTTGTAGTGGGGTTTAATGGTTATATAATGTTTAGTAGGGGTGTTAATGTTATATGTTGTATGTGGTGTTAATGGTTTATTGTTTATAGTGGTGTTTGTTATTTGTTTTTTTTAATGGTTATATTTGTATTTATTTTATAGTTGTAGTGGGTGTTATACTAACAGTATGGTGTTAATGGTTATATAATTTGTGTGGGGTGTTAATGGTTATTAACGTTGTATGGGGTTTATTTATATTTGTAGTGTGGTGTTAATTTATTGTTTGTTTGTTTTTTTGTTGTGTTGTTTTTTACTTTAGTGGGGGTGTTAATGGTTATATATGTTTAGTGGGTGTTAGTGGTTATATAGTTGTAGTAGGGGTGTTAATGGTTATATAACGTTGTAGTAGTGGTGTTAATGGTTATATAACGTTGTAGTAGTGTGTTAATTTATATTGTTTATGGGGTGTTGTGTTATATACGTTTAGTGGAGTTTATACTAACATATGTATTAATGGTTATATGTTGTAGTGGGGTGTTATGGTTATAAACATTGTAGTATGGTGTTATACTACATATTATTAATGTTATATACGTTGTAGTGGGGGTTTATACTATTTTTATTTATATACGTTGTAGTGGGTTTTGTTATATACGTTGTAGTGGGGTGTTAATGGTTATATAACGTTGTATGGGGGTGTTAATGGTTATATACGTTGTAGTGGAGGTGTTAATGATTTATAATGTTTAGTGGTTTTGTTACGTTGTAGTGGGGGTTTAATGGTTATATACCGTTGTATAGGGGTGTTAATGTTATATAACGTTGTAGTGGGGGTGTTAATGGTTATATAACGTTTAGTGGGGGTGTTAATGGTTATATATGTTGTAGTGGGGGGTGTTAATGGTTATATAAGTTTAGTGGGGTGTTAATGGTTATATATGTTTAGTGGGGGTGTTAATGGTTATATAACGTTTAGTAAGGGGTGTTAATGTTATATAGCGTTGTAGTAGGGGGTGTTATACTAACAGTATGGTGTTAATGGTTATATATACGTTGTAGTAGGGGTGTTATACTAACGTTATGGTGTTAATGTTATATTTGTAGTAGGGGTTTAATGTTATATAACGTTGTAGTAGTGGTGTTAATGGTTATATAACGTTGTAGTGGGGGTGTTAATGGTTATATAACGTTGTAGTGGGGGGTGTTAATGGTTATATAACGTTGTAGCAATGGTGTTAATGGTTTATATAACGTTGTAGTGGGGTTTAATGTTATATCGTTGTAGTGATGTGTTAATGGTTATATATTTAGTAGTTTTAATGGTTATATACCGTTGTAGTAGGGGTGTTATACTAACAGTATGGTGTTAATTTATTACATTTAGTGGGGTGTTAATGGTTATATACGTTGTAGTAGTGGTGTTAATGGTTTATATAAGTTGTTGGGGTGTTTGGTTTATTTTTAATGGTGTTAATGTTATATAAGTTGTAGTAGGGGTGTTAATGGTTATATAACGTTCTAGTGATGGTGTTAATGGTTATATAACGTTGTGTGGGTTTTAATGGTTACTATAATTGTAGTGGGTTTATACTAACAGTATGTGTTAATGTTATATAACGTTGTAGTTTATTGTTATATACGTTGTAGTAGTTGTTATGGTTATATACTTGTATGGGTGTTAATGGTTATATCGTTGTAGTGGGTGTTAATGGTTATA
>NW_025549838.1:145000-149603 GCF_905237065.1 Salmo salar | reverse complement strand
TGGTTCCCAATCAGAGACAACGATAGACAGCTGTCCCTGATTGAGGACCATACCCGCCAAAACAGAGAAATACCAAAACATAGAAAAAAGGACATAGAATGCCCACCCTAGTCACACCCTGGCCTAACCAAAATAGAGAACAAAACCCTCTCTATGGCCAAGGCGTGACAGAATTGGAGTAGATGGACAACACAATACATAATATACTGTAAATACACAACTAGGATCCACCACATATATATATATATATAGTCAGGGAGCACATTCTGATTGGCTAGTGACGGGGGGGGGGTCAAGCCTGGACACACCTTCAAACTTGTTCATTCATCAAAACACAGCCCGTTTCGAATCCGCCCGACAGCCACTACGCCCATAATTCTGGCTGTGAAAAAATCTGAAATATTTCTGACACGTCCGTGGAAACGATAGCGGCACCGCTAAGATTTAGGATCGCGCTGCGTTTGGTAAAACAGAGCCTGTTGTCTGAGTCAGATATGGTGCTATAGACTGCACTACTGTTGACCAAAAACTATATGGGGAATAGGGTGCCATTTAGGTCCCTGGTCTAAAGTAGTGCACTATGTAGGGAATAGGGTGCCATTTAGGTCCCTGGTCTAAAGTAGTGCACTATATTGGGAATAGGGTGCCATTTAGGTCCCTGGTCTAAAGTAGTGCACTATATAGGGAATAGGGTGCCATTTGGGACGGATACTATGAACCTCACTGGGAGCTGACGCTGTTCTCTCTGCTGGGTTAAACCACCAATAGGAAGCCTTCTGTTCTCTCTGCTGGGTTAAACCACCAATAGGGAGCCTGCTGTTCTCTCTGCTGGGTTAAACCACCAATAGGGAGCCTGCTGTTCTCTCTGCTGGGTTAAACCACCAATAGGAAGCCTGCTGTTCTCTCTGCTGGGTTAAACCACCAATAGGAAGCCTTCTGTTCTCTCTGCTGGGTTAAACCACCAATAGGAAGCCTTCTGTTCTCTCTACTGGGTTAAACCACCAATAGGGAGCCTTCTGTTCTCTCTGCTGGGTTAAACCACCAATAGGAAGCCTTCTGTTCTCTCTGCTGGGTTAAACCACCAATAGGGAGCCTTCTGTTCTCTCTGCTGGGTTAAACCACCAATAGGGAGCCTTCTGTTCTCTCTGCTGGGTTAAACCACCAATAGGAAGCCTTCTGTTCTCTCTGCTGGGTTAAACCACCAATAGGAAGCCTTCTGTTCTCTCTGCTGGGTTAAACCACCAATAGGAAGCCTTCTGTTCTCTCTGCTGGGTTAAACCACCAATAGGGAGCCTGCTGTTCTCTCTGCTGGGTTAAACCACCAATAGGAAGCCTGCTGTTCTCTCTGCTGGGTTAAACCACCAATAGGAAGCCTGCTGTTCTCTCTGCTGGGTTAAACCACCAATAGGAAGCCTTCCCTCTTCCTCCCTAATGTACATTAAATGGACAGGTCAGATTTTTTCAACAAGCCAGTTATTACCGAGGGAGGGAGGGAGGAGGGAGGGAGAGGGAGGGAGGGAGGGAGGGAGGGAGGGAGGGAGGGAGGGAGGGAAGGAGGGAGGGAGGGAGGGAGGAGGGAGGGAGGGAGAGAAGGAGGGAGGGAGGGGGAGGGAGGGAGGGAGGAAGGAAGGAGGGAGGGAGGGAGGGAGGGAGGGAGGGAGGGAGGGAGGGAGGGAGGGAGGGAGGGAGGGAGGGAGGGAAGGAAGGAAGGAGGGAGGGAGGGAGGGAGGGAGGGAGGGAGGGAAGGAGAGAGGGAGGGAGGAGGGAGGGAGGGAGGGAGGAAGGAAGGAAGGAGGGAGGGAGGGAGGGAGGGAGGAGGGAGGGAAGGAAGGAGGGAGGGAGGGAGGGAGGGAGGGAGGGAGGGAGGGAGGGAGGGAGGGAGGGAGGGAGGGAGGGAAGGATGGGGGGAGAGACAGAGGAGTGTTATATTTCGCCATCGTCTTGCGTCACAAAACCACACTTCACAACGAATCAGTAATCATTGCCCTCCTGTCTCTCCCCCTTTCCTCAGCCTCCTGAGAGAAGACAGGAAGTTCCTTCCCCTCTGTTCCAGAGACCTAACCTTGGGTTTATATCAGGGCTGTGTGCGTCTTGTAAACCTCTTCCCTGGTCTCTCAACACATCTGGTATGTTTTATTGACATCATTCAAAACCCCCATTGTGAGAAATACTAGGACTGTACATAAAGCAATGATCCTGTCTTTGTCCTTTATCTCCAATGAAATAGCAACTATTACAATATTACCACAGCATACTGCTTACTCCTGTTCAGACTGAATCACCATTATTACTGCTGCCTGATGAGGGGTGGAAATATAACACTACACTCAGAGGGGTGGAATGTAACACTACACTCAGAGGGGTGGAATATAACACTACACTCAGAGGGGTGAAATATAACACTACACTCAGAGGGGTGAAATATAACACTACACTCAGAGGGGTGGAATGTAACACTACACTCAGAGAGGTGAAATATAACACTACACTCAGAGGGGTGGAAATATAACACTACACTCAGAGGGGTGAAATATAACACTACACTCAGAGGGGTGAAATATAACACTACACTCAGAGAGTGGAAATTTAACACTACACTCAGAGGGGTGAAATATAACACTACACTCAGAGGGGTGGAATATAACACTACACTCAGAGGGGTGAAATATAACACTACACTCAGAGGGGTGAAATATAACACTACACTCAGAGGGGTGAAATATAACACTACACTCAGAGGGGTGAAATATAACACTACACTCAGATGATGGAACTATAACACTACACTCAGAGGGGTGAAATATAACACTACACTCAGAGGGGTGAAATATAACACTACACTCAGAGAGTGGAAATTTAACACTACACTCAGAGGGGTGAAATATAACACTACACTCAGAGGGGTGGAATATAACACTACACTCAGAGGGGTGAAATATAACACTACACTCAGAGGGGTGAAATATAACACTACACTCAGAGGGGTGAAATATAACACTACACTCAGAGGGGTGAAATATAACACTACACTCAGATGATGGAACTATAACACTACACTCAGAGGGGTGAAATATAACACTACACTCAGATGATGGAACTATAACACTACACTCAGAGGAAAAGGTGCTTTCTACAACCTAAAAGGGTTCTTCAGCTGTCTCCATACGATCACTTCATTAATTACCTTTTTGGTTGCAGGTAGAACCCTTTCCCCAAAGGGGTTCTACCAAAAAGGGTTCTAACTGGAAGCAAAAAGGGTTTTAAGTGAAACCAAACAGGGTTCTAACTGGAACCAAAAAGGGTTCTAGATGGAACCAAAAAGGGTTCTAACTGGAACCAAAAAGGGTTCTAACTGGAACCAAAAAGTGTTCTAGCTGGAACCAAAAAGAGTTCTAACTGGAACCAAAAAGGGTTCTAGCTGGAACCAAAAAGAGTTCTAACTGGAACCAAAAAGGGTTCTAACTGGAACCAAAAAGGGTTCTAACTAGAACCAATAAGGGTTCTAACTGGAACCAAAAAGGGTTCTAGCTGGAACCAAAAAGGGTTCTAGCTGGAACCAAAAAGGGTTCTAGCTGGAACCAAAAGGGGTTCTAGCTGGAACCAAAAAGAGTTCTAACTGGAACCAAAAAGGGTTCTAGCTGGAACCAAAAAGGGTTCTAACTGGAACCAAAAAGGGTTCTAACTGGAACCAAAAAGGGTTCTAGCTGGAACCAAAAAGGGTTCTAGCTGGAACCAAAAGGGGTTCTAACTGGAACCAAAAAGAGTTCTAACTGGAACCAAAAAGGGTTCTAGCTGGAACCAAAAAGGGTTCTAACTGGAACCAAAAAGGGTTCTAACTGGAACCAAAAAGGGTTCTAGCTAGAACCAAAAAGGGTTCTAACTGGAACCAAAAAGGGTTCTAACTTTAACCAAAAAGGGTTCTAACTTTAACCAAACACAGCTGAAGAACCCTTTTTTCTAAGAGTGTAGAGTGTTGAGAGCTGCTGTGGGCATTAAGGTAGAGACATAGCCCTGGATGGTTCATGGTTAGGCCTCTCTCTCTCTCTCTCTCTCTCTCTCTCTGTCTCTGTCTCTCTCTCTCTCTCTCTCTCTCTCTCTCTCTCTCTCTCTCTCTCTCTCTCTCTCTCTCTCTCTCTCTGTCTCTGTCTCTGTCTCTCTCTCTCTCTGTCTCTCTCTCTCTCTCTCTCTCTCTCTCTCCAAGGTTGGAGCTCTGCCAAGCCCAGGGGGGAATTATGACCTGAGTATAAGCAATTCTGATAACTGTATAACAGAGGCAGCTTGACTGAAGGGAAACCAGAGGCAGTAAGTCAGCTGGATGGGAGGAAACAGGAAGTAGGAAGGTGTTCGGCTGGGGAACCAGAGGCAGGAAGTCAGCTGGATGGGAGGAAACAGGAAGTAGGAAGGTGTTCGGCTGGGTAACCAGAGGTAGGAAGTCAGCTGGATGGGAGGAAACAGGAAGTAGGAAGGTGTTCGGCTGGGGAACCAGAGGCAGGAAGTCAGCTGGATGGGAGGAAACAGGAAGTAGGAAGGTGTTCGGCTGGGGAACCAGAGGCAGGAAGTCAGCTGGATGGGAGGAAACAGGAAGTAGGAAGGTGTGCGCGGC
>NW_025549838.1:120000-142500 GCF_905237065.1 Salmo salar | reverse complement strand
CAGATAGATAAACGATACCAGCTCTACTCTCCAGTCACTCCAACAGATAGATAAACGATACCAGCTCTACTCTCCAGTCACCCCCAACAGATAGATAAACGATACTAGCTCTACTCTCCAGTCACGCCCAACAGATAGATAAACGATACCAGCTCTACTCTCCAGTCACCCCATCAGATAGATAAACGATACCAGCTCTACTCTCCAGTCACCCCAACAGATAGATAAACGATACCAGCTCTACTCTCCAGTCACCCCCAACAGACAGATAAACGATACCAGCTCTACTCTCCAGTCACCCCCAACAGACAGATAAACGATACCAGCTCTACTCTCCAGTCACCCCCAGCAGATAGATAAACGATACCAGCTCTACTCTCCAGTCACCCCCATCAGATAGATAAACGATACCAGCTCTACTCTCCAGTCACCCCCAACAGATAGATAAACGATACCAGCTCTACTCTCCAGTCATCCCAGCAGATAGATAAACGATACCAGCTCTACTCTCCAGTCACCCCAACAGATAGATAAACGATACCAGCTCTACTCTCCAGTCACCCCCAACAGACAGATAAACGATACCAGCTCTACTCTCCAGTCACCCCCATCAGGTAGATAAACGATACCAGCTCTACTCTCCAGTCACCCCCAGCAGATAGATAAACGATACCAGCTCTACTCTCCAGTCACCCCATCAGATAGATAAACGATACCAGCTCTCCTCTCCAGTCACCCCCAACAGATAGATAAACGATACCAGCTCTCTCCAGTCACCCCCATCAGATAGATAAACGATACCAGCTCTACTCTCCAGTCACCCCAACAGATAGATAAACGATACCAGCTCTACTCTCCAGTCACCCCCAACAGATAGATAAACGATACCAGCTCTACTCTCCAGTCACCCCCAACAGATAGATAAACGATACCAGCTCTACTCTCCAGTCACCCCCAACAGATAGATAAACGATACCAGCTCTACTCTCCAGTCACCCCCAGCAGATAGATAAACGATACCAGCTCTACTCTCCAGTCACCCTAACAGATAGATAAACGATACCAGCTCTACTCTCCAGTCACCCCCAACAGACAGATAAACGATACCAGCTCTACTCTCCAGTCACCCTAACAGATAGATAAACGATACCAGCTCTACTCTCCAGTCACCCCCAACAGATAGATAAACGATACCAGCTCTACTCTCCAGTCACCCCCAACAGATAGATAAACGATACCAGCTCTACTCTCCAGTCACCCACATCAGATAGATAAACGATACCAGCTCTACTCTCCGGTCACCCCATCAGATAGATAAACGATACCAGCTCTACTCTCCAGTCACCCCCAACAGATAGATAAACGATACCAGCTCTACTCTCCAGTCACCCCATCAGATAGATAAACGATACCAGCTCTACTCTCCAGTCACCCCCAGCAGATAGATAAACGATACCAGCTCTACTCTCCAGTCACCCCCAACAGACAGATAAACGATACCAGCTCTACTCTCCAGTCACCGCCAACAGATAGATAAACAATACCAGCTCTACTCTCCAGTCACCCCCAACAGATAGATAAACGATACCAGCTCTACTCTCCAGTCACCCCCTAACAGATAGATAAACGATACCAGCTCTACTCTCCAGTCACCCCATCAGATAGATAAACGATACCAGCTCTACTCTCCAGTCACCCCCAACAGATAGATAAACGATACCAGCTCTCTCCAGTCACCCCCATCAGATAGATAAACGATACCAGCTCTACTCTCCAGTCACTCCAACAGATAGATAAACGATACCAGCTCTACTCTCCAGTCACCCCCAACAGATAGATAAACGATACTAGCTCTACTCTCCAGTCACGCCCAACAGATAGATAAACGATACCAGCTCTACTCTCCAGTCACCCCATCAGATAGATAAACGATACCAGCTCTACTCTCCAGTCACCCCAACAGATAGATAAACGATACCAGCTCTACTCTCCAGTCACCCCCAACAGACAGATAAACGATACCAGCTCTACTCTCCAGTCACCCCCAACAGATAGATAAACGATACCAGCTCTACTCTCCAGTCACCCCCTAACAGATAGATAAACGATACCAGCTCTACTCTCCAGTCACCCCATCAGATAGATAAACGATACCAGCTCTACTCTCCAGTCACCCCCAACAGATAGATAAACGATACCAGCTCTCTCCAGTCACCCCCATCAGATAGATAAACGATACCAGCTCTACTCTCCAGTCACTCCAACAGATAGATAAACGATACCAGCTCTACTCTCCAGTCACCCCCAACAGATAGATAAACGATACTAGCTCTACTCTCCAGTCACGCCCAACAGATAGATAAACGATACCAGCTCTACTCTCCAGTCACCCCATCAGATAGATAAACGATACCAGCTCTACTCTCCAGTCACCCCAACAGATAGATAAACGATACCAGCTCTACTCTCCAGTCACCCCCAACAGACAGATAAACGATACCAGCTCTACTCTCCAGTCACCCCCAACAGACAGATAAACGATACCAGCTCTACTCTCCAGTCACCCCCAGCAGATAGATAAACGATACCAGCTCTACTCTCCAGTCACCCCCATCAGATAGATAAACGATACCAGCTCTACTCTCCAGTCACCCCCAACAGATAGATAAACGATACCAGCTCTACTCTCCAGTCATCCCAGCAGATAGATAAACGATACCAGCTCTACTCTCCAGTCACCCCAACAGATAGATAAACGATACCAGCTCTACTCTCCAGTCACCCCCAACAGACAGATAAACGATACCAGCTCTAGTCTCCAGTCACCCCCATCAGGTAGATAAACGATACCAGCTCTACTCTCCAGTCACCCCCAGCAGATAGATAAACGATACCAGCTCTACTCTCCAGTCACCCCATCAGATAGATAAACGATACCAGCTCTACTCTCCAGTCACCCCCAACAGATAGATAAACGATACCAGCTCTCTCCAGTCACCCCCATCAGATAGATAAACGATACCAGCTCTACTCTCCAGTCACCCCAACAGATAGATAAACGATACCAGCTCTACTCTCCAGTCACCCCCAACAGATAGATAAACGATACCAGCTCTACTCTCCAGTCACCCCCAACAGATAGATAAACGATACCAGCTCTACTCTCCAGTCACCCCCAACAGATAGATAAACGATACCAGCTCTACTCTCCAGTCACCCCCAGCAGATAGATAAACGATACCAGCTCTACTCTCCAGTCACCCTAACAGATAGATAAACGATACCAGCTCTACTCTCCAGTCACCCCCAACAGACAGATAAACGATACCAGCTCTACTCTCCAGTCACCCTAACAGATAGATAAACGATACCAGCTCTACTCTCCAGTCACCCCCAACAGATAGATAAACGATACCAGCTCTACTCTCCAGTCACCCCCAACAGATAGATAAACGATACCAGCTCTACTCTCCAGTCACCCCCATCAGATAGATAAACGATACCAGCTCTACTCTCCAGTCACCCCATCAGATAGATAAACGATACCAGCTCTACTCTCCAGTCACCCCAACAGATAGATAAACGATACCAGCTCTACTCTCCAGTCACCCCATCAGATAGATAAACGATACCAGCTCTACTCTCCAGTCACCCCCAGCAGATAGATAAACGATACCAGCTCTACTCTCCAGTCACCCCCAACAGACAGATAAACGATACCAGCTCTACTCTCCAGTCACCCCCAACAGATAGATAAACGATACCAGCTCTACTCTCCAGTCACCCCCAACAGATAGATAAACGATACCAGCTCTACTCTCCAGTCACCCCCAACAGATAGATAAACGATACCAGCTCTACTCTCCAGTCACCCCCAACAGATAGATAAACGATACCAGCTCTACTCTCCAGTCACCCCAACAGATAGATAAACGATACCAGCTCTACTCTCCAGTCACCCCCAACAGACAGATAAACGATACCAGCTCTACTCTCCAGTCACCCCCAACAGACAGATAAACGATACCAGCTCTACTCTCCAGTCACCCCCAACAGATAGATAAACGATACCAGCTCTACTCTCCAGTCACCCCAACAGATAGATAAACGATACCAGCTCTACTCTCCAGTCACCCCCAACAGATAGATAAACGATACCAGCTCTACTCTCCAGTCACCCCCAACAGATAGATAAACGATACCAGCTCTACTCTCCAGTCACCCCAACAGATAGATAAACGATACCAGCTCTACTCTCCAGTCACCCCCAACAGACAGATAAACGATACCAGCTCTACTCTCCAGTCACCCCCAACAGATAGATAAACGATACCAGCTCTACTCTCCAGTCACCCCAACAGATAGATAAACGATACCAGCTCTACTCTCCAGTCACCCCATCAGATAGATAAACGATACCAGCTCTACTCTCCAGTCACCCCCAACAGATAGATAAACGATACCAGCTCTACTCTCCAGTCACCCCCAACAGATAGATAAACGATACCAGCTCTACTCTCCAGTCACCCCAACAGATAGATAAACGATACCAGCTCTACTCTCCAGTCACCCCCAACAGATAGATAAACGATACCAGCTCTACTCTCCAGTCACCCCCATCAGATAGATAAACGATACCAGCTCTACTCTCCAGTCACCCCCAACAGATAGATAAACGATACCAGCTCTACTCTCCAGTCACCCCCATCAGATAGATAAACGATACCAGCTCTACTCTCCAGTCACCCCAACAGATAGATAAACGATACCAGCTCTACTCTCCAGTCACCCCCAACAGATAGATAAACGATACCAGCTCTACTCTCCAGTCACCCCCAACAGATAGATAAACGATACCAGCTCTACTCTCCAGTCACCCCATCAGATAGATAAACGATACCAGCTCTACTCTCCAGTCACCCCAACAGATAGATAAACGATACCAGCTCTACTCTCCAGTCACCCCCAACAGACAGATAAACGATACCAGCTCTACTCTCCAGTCACCCCCAACAGACAGATAAACGATACCAGCTCTACTCTCCAGTCACCCCCAGCAGATAGATAAACGATACCAGCTCTACTCTCCAGTCACCCCCAACAGATAGATAAACGATACCAGCTCTACTCTCCAGTCACCCCCAACAGATAGATAAACGATACCAGCTCTACTCTCCAGTCACCCCAACAGATAGATAAACGATACCAGCTCTACTCTCCAGTCACCCCCAACAGACAGATAAACGATACCAGCTCTACTCTCCAGTCACCCCCAACAGATAGATAAACGATACCAGCTCTACTCTCCAGTCACCCCCAACAGATAGATAAACGATACCAGCTCTACTCTCCAGTCACCCCCATCAGATAGATAAACGATACCAGCTCTACTCTCCAGTCACCCCCAACAGATAGATAAACGATACCAGCTCTCTCCAGTCACCCCCATCAGATAGATAAACGATACCAGCTCTACTCTCCAGTCACCCCAACAGATAGATAAACGATACCAGCTCTACTCTCCAGTCACCCCCAACAGATAGATAAACGATACCAGCTCTACTCTCCAGTCACGCCCAACAGATAGATAAACGATACCAGCTCTACTCTCCAGTCACCCCATCAGATAGATAAACGATACCAGCTCTACTCTCCAGTCACCCCAACAGATAGATAAACGATACCAGCTCTACTCTCCAGTCACCCCCAACAGACAGATAAACGATACCAGCTCTACTCTCCAGTCACCCCCAACAGATAGATAAACGATACCAGCTCTACTCTCCAGTCACCCCTAACAGATAGATAAACGATACCAGCTCTACTCTCCAGTCACCCCCAACAGATAGATAAACGATACCAGCTCTACTCTCCAGTCACCCCATCAGATAGATAAACGATACCAGCTCTACTCTCCAGTCACCCCCAGCAGATAGATAAACGATACCAGCTCTACTCTCCAGTCACCCCCAACAGACAGATAAACGATACCAGCTCTACTCTCCAGTCACCGCCAACAGATAGATAAACAATACCAGCTCTACTCTCCAGTCACCCCCAACAGATAGATAAACGATACCAGCTCTACTCTCCAGTCACCCCCTAACAGATAGATAAACGATACCAGCTCTACTCTCCAGTCACCCCATCAGATAGATAAACGATACCAGCTCTACTCTCCAGTCACCCCCAACAGATAGATAAACGATACCAGCTCTCTCCAGTCACCCCCATCAGATAGATAAACGATACCAGCTCTACTCTCCAGTCACTCCAACAGATAGATAAACGATACCAGCTCTACTCTCCAGTCACCCCCAACAGATAGATAAACGATACTAGCTCTACTCTCCAGTCACGCCCAACAGATAGATAAACGATACCAGCTCTACTCTCCAGTCACCCCATCAGATAGATAAACGATACCAGCTCTACTCTCCAGTCACCCCAACAGATAGATAAACGATACCAGCTCTACTCTCCAGTCACCCCCAACAGACAGATAAACGATACCAGCTCTACTCTCCAGTCACCCCCAACAGATAGATAAACGATACCAGCTCTACTCTCCAGTCACCCCTAACAGATAGATAAACGATACCAGCTCTACTCTCCAGTCACCCCATCAGATAGATAAACGATACCAGCTCTACTCTCCAGTCACCCCCAACAGATAGATAAACGATACCAGCTCTCTCCAGTCACCCCCATCAGATAGATAAACGATACCAGCTCTACTCTCCAGTCACTCCAACAGATAGATAAACGATACCAGCTCTACTCTCCAGTCACCCCCAACAGATAGATAAACGATACTAGCTCTACTCTCCAGTCACGCCCAACAGATAGATAAACGATACCAGCTCTACTCTCCAGTCACCCCATCAGATAGATAAACGATACCAGCTCTACTCTCCAGTCACCCCAACAGATAGATAAACGATACCAGCTCTACTCTCCAGTCACCCCCAACAGACAGATAAACGATACCAGCTCTACTCTCCAGTCACCCCCAACAGACAGATAAACGATACCAGCTCTACTCTCCAGTCACCCCCAGCAGATAGATAAACGATACCAGCTCTACTCTCCAGTCACCCCCATCAGATAGATAAACGATACCAGCTCTACTCTCCAGTCACCCCCAACAGATAGATAAACGATACCAGCTCTACTCTCCAGTCATCCCAGCAGATAGATAAACGATACCAGCTCTACTCTCCAGTCACCCCAACAGATAGATAAACGATACCAGCTCTACTCTCCAGTCACCCCCAACAGACAGATAAACGATACCAGCTCTACTCTCCAGTCACCCCCATCAGGTAGATAAACGATACCAGCTCTACTCTCCAGTCACCCCCAGCAGATAGATAAACGATACCAGCTCTACTCTCCAGTCACCCCATCAGATAGATAAACGATACCAGCTCTACTCTCCAGTCACCCCCAACAGATAGATAAACGATACCAGCTCTCTCCAGTCACCCCCATCAGATAGATAAACGATACCAGCTCTACTCTCCAGTCACCCCAACAGATAGATAAACGATACCAGCTCTACTCTCCAGTCACCCCCAACAGATAGATAAACGATACCAGCTCTACTCTCCAGTCACCCCCAACAGATAGATAAACGATACCAGCTCTACTCTCCAGTCACCCCCAACAGATAGATAAACGATACCAGCTCTACTCTCCAGTCACCCCCAGCAGATAGATAAACGATACCAGCTCTACTCTCCAGTCACCCTAACAGATAGATAAACGATACCAGCTCTACTCTCCAGTCACCCCCAACAGACAGATAAACGATACCAGCTCTACTCTCCAGTCACCCTAACAGATAGATAAACGATACCAGCTCTACTCTCCAGTCACCCCCAACAGATAGATAAACGATACCAGCTCTACTCTCCAGTCACCCCCAACAGATAGATAAACGATACTAGCTCTACTCTCCAGTCACGCCCAACAGATAGATAAACGATACCAGCTCTACTCTCCAGTCACCCCATCAGATAGATAAACGATACCAGCTCTACTCTCCAGTCACCCCAACAGATAGATAAACGATACCAGCTCTACTCTCCAGTCACCCCCAACAGACAGATAAACGATACCAGCTCTACTCTCCAGTCACCCCCAACAGATAGATAAACGATACCAGCTCTACTCTCCAGTCACCCCCTAACAGATAGATAAACGATACCAGCTCTACTCTCCAGTCACCCCATCAGATAGATAAACGATACCAGCTCTACTCTCCAGTCACCCCCAACAGATAGATAAACGATACCAGCTCTCTCCAGTCACCCCCATCAGATAGATAAACGATACCAGCTCTACTCTCCAGTCACTCCAACAGATAGATAAACGATACCAGCTCTACTCTCCAGTCACCCCCAACAGATAGATAAACGATACTAGCTCTACTCTCCAGTCACGCCCAACAGATAGATAAACGATACCAGCTCTACTCTCCAGTCACCCCATCAGATAGATAAACGATACCAGCTCTACTCTCCAGTCACCCCAACAGATAGATAAACGATACCAGCTCTACTCTCCAGTCACCCCCAACAGACAGATAAACGATACCAGCTCTACTCTCCAGTCACCCCCAACAGACAGATAAACGATACCAGCTCTACTCTCCAGTCACCCCCAGCAGATAGATAAACGATACCAGCTCTACTCTCCAGTCACCCCCATCAGATAGATAAACGATACCAGCTCTACTCTCCAGTCACCCCCAACAGATAGATAAACGATACCAGCTCTACTCTCCAGTCATCCCAGCAGATAGATAAACGATACCAGCTCTACTCTCCAGTCACCCCAACAGATAGATAAACGATACCAGCTCTACTCTCCAGTCACCCCCAACAGACAGATAAACGATACCAGCTCTACTCTCCAGTCACCCCCATCAGGTAGATAAACGATACCAGCTCTACTCTCCAGTCACCCCCAGCAGATAGATAAACGATACCAGCTCTACTCTCCAGTCACCCCATCAGATAGATAAACGATACCAGCTCTACTCTCCAGTCACCCCCAACAGATAGATAAACGATACCAGCTCTCTCCAGTCACCCCCATCAGATAGATAAACGATACCAGCTCTACTCTCCAGTCACCCCAACAGATAGATAAACGATACCAGCTCTACTCTCCAGTCACCCCCAACAGATAGATAAACGATACCAGCTCTACTCTCCAGTCACCCCCAACAGATAGATAAACGATACCAGCTCTACTCTCCAGTCACCCCCAACAGATAGATAAACGATACCAGCTCTACTCTCCAGTCACCCCCAGCAGATAGATAAACGATACCAGCTCTACTCTCCAGTCACCCTAACAGATAGATAAACGATACCAGCTCTACTCTCCAGTCACCCCCAACAGACAGATAAACGATACCAGCTCTACTCTCCAGTCACCCTAACAGATAGATAAACGATACCAGCTCTACTCTCCAGTCACCCCCAACAGATAGATAAACGATACCAGCTCTACTCTCCAGTCACCCCCAACAGATAGATAAACGATACCAGCTCTACTCTCCAGTCACCCACATCAGATAGATAAACGATACCAGCTCTACTCTCCAGTCACCCCATCAGATAGATAAACGATACCAGCTCTACTCTCCAGTCACCCCCAACAGATAGATAAACGATACCAGCTCTACTCTCCAGTCACCCCATCAGATAGATAAACGATACCAGCTCTACTCTCCAGTCACCCCCAGCAGATAGATAAACGATACCAGCTCTACTCTCCAGTCACCCCCAACAGACAGATAAACGATACCAGCTCTACTCTCCAGTCACCGCCAACAGATAGATAAACAATACCAGCTCTACTCTCCAGTCACCCCCAACAGATAGATAAACGATACCAGCTCTACTCTCCAGTCACCCCCTAACAGATAGATAAACGATACCAGCTCTACTCTCCAGTCACCCCATCAGATAGATAAACGATACCAGCTCTACTCTCCAGTCACCCCCAACAGATAGATAAACGATACCAGCTCTCTCCAGTCACCCCCATCAGATAGATAAACGATACCAGCTCTACTCTCCAGTCACTCCAACAGATAGATAAACGATACCAGCTCTACTCTCCAGTCACCCCCAACAGATAGATAAACGATACTAGCTCTACTCTCCAGTCACGCCCAACAGATAGATAAACGATACCAGCTCTACTCTCCAGTCACCCCATCAGATAGATAAACGATACCAGCTCTACTCTCCAGTCACCCCAACAGATAGATAAACGATACCAGCTCTACTCTCCAGTCACCCCCAACAGACAGATAAACGATACCAGCTCTACTCTCCAGTCACCCCCAACAGATAGATAAACGATACCAGCTCTACTCTCCAGTCACCCCCTAACAGATAGATAAACGATACCAGCTCTACTCTCCAGTCACCCCATCAGATAGATAAACGATACCAGCTCTACTCTCCAGTCACCCCCAACAGATAGATAAACGATACCAGCTCTCTCCAGTCACCCCCATCAGATAGATAAACGATACCAGCTCTACTCTCCAGTCACTCCAACAGATAGATAAACGATACCAGCTCTACTCTCCAGTCACCCCCAACAGATAGATAAACGATACTAGCTCTACTCTCCAGTCACGCCCAACAGATAGATAAACGATACCAGCTCTACTCTCCAGTCACCCCATCAGATAGATAAACGATACCAGCTCTACTCTCCAGTCACCCCAACAGATAGATAAACGATACCAGCTCTACTCTCCAGTCACCCCCAACAGACAGATAAACGATACCAGCTCTACTCTCCAGTCACCCCCAACAGACAGATAAACGATACCAGCTCTACTCTCCAGTCACCCCCAGCAGATAGATAAACGATACCAGCTCTACTCTCCAGTCACCCCCATCAGATAGATAAACGATACCAGCTCTACTCTCCAGTCACCCCCAACAGATAGATAAACGATACCAGCTCTACTCTCCAGTCATCCCAGCAGATAGATAAACGATACCAGCTCTACTCTCCAGTCACCCCAACAGATAGATAAACGATACCAGCTCTACTCTCCAGTCACCCCCAACAGACAGATAAACGATACCAGCTCTACTCTCCAGTCACCCCCATCAGGTAGATAAACGATACCAGCTCTACTCTCCAGTCACCCCCAGCAGATAGATAAACGATACCAGCTCTACTCTCCAGTCACCCCATCAGATAGATAAACGATACCAGCTCTACTCTCCAGTCACCCCCAACAGATAGATAAACGATACCAGCTCTCTCCAGTCACCCCCATCAGATAGATAAACGATACCAGCTCTACTCTCCAGTCACCCCAACAGATAGATAAACGATACCAGCTCTACTCTCCAGTCACCCCCAACAGATAGATAAACGATACCAGCTCTACTCTCCAGTCACCCCCAACAGATAGATAAACGATACCAGCTCTACTCTCCAGTCACCCCCAACAGATAGATAAACGATACCAGCTCTACTCTCCAGTCACCCCCAGCAGATAGATAAACGATACCAGCTCTACTCTCCAGTCACCCTAACAGATAGATAAACGATACCAGCTCTACTCTCCAGTCACCCCCAACAGACAGATAAACGATACCAGCTCTACTCTCCAGTCACCCTAACAGATAGATAAACGATACCAGCTCTACTCTCCAGTCACCCCCAACAGATAGATAAACGATACCAGCTCTACTCTCCAGTCACCCCCAACAGATAGATAAACGATACCAGCTCTACTCTCCAGTCACCCCCATCAGATAGATAAACGATACCAGCTCTACTCTCCAGTCACCCCATCAGATAGATAAACGATACCAGCTCTACTCTCCAGTCACCCCCAACAGATAGATAAACGATACCAGCTCTACTCTCCAGTCACCCCATCAGATAGATAAACGATACCAGCTCTACTCTCCAGTCACCCCCAGCAGATAGATAAACGATACCAGCTCTACTCTCCAGTCACCCCCAACAGACAGATAAACGATACCAGCTCTACTCTCCAGTCACCTCCAACAGATAGATAAACGATACCAGCTCTACTCTCCAGTCACCCCCAACAGATAGATAAACGATACCAGCTCTACTCTCCAGTCACCCCCTAACAGATAGATAAACGATACCAGCTCTACTCTCCAGTCACCCCATCAGATAGATAAACGATACCAGCTCTACTCTCCAGTCACCCCCAACAGATAGATAAACGATACCAGCTCTCTCCAGTCACCCCCATCAGATAGATAAACGATACCAGCTCTACTCTCCAGTCACTCCAACAGATAGTTAAACGATACCAGCTCTACTCTCCAGTCACCCCCAACAGATAGATAAACGATACTAGCTCTACTCTCCAGTCACCCCCAACAGATAGATAAACGATACCAGCTCTACTCTCCAGTCACCCCATCAGATAGATAAACGATACCAGCTCTACTCTCCAGTCACCCCAACAGATAGATAAACGATACCAGCTCTACTCTCCAGTCACCCCCAACAGACAGATAAACGATACCAGCTCTACTCTCCAGTCACCCCCAACAGACAGATAAACGATACCAGCTCTACTCTCCAGTCACCCCCAGCAGATAGATAAACGATACCAGCTCTACTCTCCAGTCACCCCCATCAGATAGATAAACGATACCAGCTCTACTCTCCAGTCACCCCCAACAGATAGATAAACGATACCAGCTCTACTCTCCAGTCACCCCAACAGATAGATAAACGATACCAGCTCTACTCTCCAGTCACCCCCAACAGACAGATAAACGATACCAGCTCTACTCTCCAGTCACCCCCAACAGATAAATAAACGATACCAGCTCTACTCTCCAGTCACCCCCTAACAGATAGATAAACGATACCAGCTCTACTCTCCAGTCACCCCATCAGATAGATAAACGATACCAGCTCTACTCTCCAGTCACCCCCCAACAGATAGATAAACGATACCAGCTCTCTCCAGTCACCCCCATCAGATAGATAAACGATACCAGCTCTACTCTCCAGTCACTCCAACAGATAGATAAACGATACCAGCTCTACTCTCCAGTCACCCCCAACAGATAGATAAACGATACTAGCTCTACTCTCCAGTCACGCCCAACAGATAGATAAACGATACCAGCTCTACTCTCCAGTCACCCCATCAGATAGATAAACGATACCAGCTCTACTCTCCAGTCACCCCAACAGATAGATAAACGATACCAGCTCTACTCTCCAGTCACCCCCAACAGACAGATAAACGATACCAGCTCTACTCTCCAGTCACCCCCAACAGATAGATAAACGATACCAGCTCTACTCTCCAGTCACCCCCTAACAGATAGATAAACGATACCAGCTCTACTCTCCAGTCACCCCATCAGATAGATAAACGATACCAGCTCTACTCTCCAGTCACCCCCAACAGATAGATAAACGATACCAGCTCTCTCCAGTCACCCCCATCAGATAGATAAACGATACCAGCTCTACTCTCCAGTCACTCCAACAGATAGATAAACGATACCAGCTCTACTCTCCAGTCACCCCCAACAGATAGATAAACGATACTAGCTCTACTCTCCAGTCACGCCCAACAGATAGATAAACGATACCAGCTCTACTCTCCAGTCACCCCATCAGATAGATAAACGATACCAGCTCTACTCTCCAGTCACCCCAACAGATAGATAAACGATACCAGCTCTACTCTCCAGTCACCCCCAACAGACAGATAAACGATACCAGCTCTACTCTCCAGTCACCCCCAACAGACAGATAAACGATACCAGCTCTACTCTCCAGTCACCCCCAGCAGATAGATAAACGATACCAGCTCTACTCTCCAGTCACCCCCATCAGATAGATAAACGATACCAGCTCTACTCTCCAGTCACCCCCAACAGATAGATAAACGATACCAGCTCTACTCTCCAGTCATCCCAGCAGATAGATAAACGATACCAGCTCTACTCTCCAGTCACCCCAACAGATAGATAAACGATACTAGCTCTACTCTCCAGTCACCCCCAACAGACAGATAAACGATACCAGCTCTACTCTCCAGTCACCCCCATCAGGTAGATAAACGATACCAGCTCTACTCTCCAGTCACCCCCAGCAGATAGATAAACGATACCAGCTCTACTCTCCAGTCACCCCATCAGATAGATAAACGATACCAGCTCTACTCTCCAGTCACCCCCAACAGATAGATAAACGATACCAGCTCTCTCCAGTCACCCCCATCAGATAGATAAACGATACCAGCTCTACTCTCCAGTCACCCCAACAGATAGATAAACGATACCAGCTCTACTCTCCAGTCACCCCCAACAGATAGATAAACGATACCAGCTCTACTCTCCAGTCACCCCCAACAGATAGATAAACGATACCAGCTCTACTCTCCAGTCACCCCCAACAGATAGATAAACGATACCAGCTCTACTCTCCAGTCACCCCCAGCAGATAGATAAACGATACCAGCTCTACTCTCCAGTCACCCTAACAGATAGATAAACGATACCAGCTCTACTCTCCAGTCACCCCCAACAGACAGATAAACGATACCAGCTCTACTCTCCAGTCACCCTAACAGATAGATAAACGATACCAGCTCTACTCTCCAGTCACCCCCAACAGATAGATAAACGATACCAGCTCTACTCTCCAGTCACCCCCAACAGATAGATAAACGATACCAGCTCTACTCTCCAGTCACCCCCATCAGATAGATAAACGATACCAGCTCTACTCTCCAGTCACCCCATCAGATAGATAAACGATACCAGCTCTACTCTCCAGTCACCCCCAACAGATAGATAAACGATACCAGCTCTACTCTCCAGTCACCCCATCAGATAGATAAACGATACCAGCTCTACTCTCCAGTCACCCCCAGCAGATAGATAAACGATACCAGCTCTACTCTCCAGTCACCCCCAACAGACAGATAAACGATACCAGCTCTACTCTCCAGTCACCTCCAACAGATAGATAAACGATACCAGCTCTACTCTCCAGTCACCCCCAACAGATAGATAAACGATACCAGCTCTACTCTCCAGTCACCCCTAACAGATAGATAAACGATACCAGCTCTACTCTCCAGTCACCCCATCAGATAGATAAACGATACCAGCTCTACTCTCCAGTCACCCCCAACAGATAGATAAACGATACCAGCTCTCTCCAGTCACCCCCATCAGATAGATAAACGATACCAGCTCTACTCTCCAGTCACTCCAACAGATAGATAAACGATACCAGCTCTACTCTCCAGTCACCCCCAACAGATAGATAAACGATACTAGCTCTACTCTCCAGTCACCCCCAACAGATAGATAAACGATACCAGCTCTACTCTCCAGTCACCCCATCAGATAGATAAACGATACCAGCTCTACTCTCCAGTCACCCCAACAGATAGATAAACGATACCAGCTCTACTCTCCAGTCACCCCCAACAGACAGATAAACGATACCAGCTCTACTCTCCAGTCACCCCCAACAGACAGATAAACGATACCAGCTCTACTCTCCAGTCACCCCCAGCAGATAGATAAACGATACCAGCTCTACTCTCCAGTCACCCCCATCAGATAGATAAACGATACCAGCTCTACTCTCCAGTCACCCCCAACAGATAGATAAACGATACCAGCTCTACTCTCCAGTCATCCCAGCAGATAGATAAACGATACCAGCTCTACTCTCCAGTCACCCCAACAGATAGATAAACGATACCAGCTCTACTCTCCAGTCACCCCCAACAGACAGATAAACGATACCAGCTCTACTCTCCAGTCACCCCCATCAGGTAGATAAACGATACCAGCTCTACTCTCCAGTCACCCCCAGCAGATAGATAAACGATACCAGCTCTACTCTCCAGTCACCCCCATCAGATAGATAAACGATACCAGCTCTACTCTCCAGTCACCCCCAACAGATAGATAAACGATACCAGCTCTACTCTCCAGTCACCCCAGCAGATAGATAAACGATACCAGCTCTACTCTCCAGTCACGCCAACAGATAGATAAACGATACCAGCTCTACTCTCCAGTCACCCCCAACAGACAGATAAACGATACCAGCTCTACTCTCCAGTCACCCCCAGCAGATAGATAAACGATACCAGCTCTACTCTCCAGTCACCCCCAGCAGATAGATAAACGATACCAGCTCTATTCTCCAGTCACTCCCAACAGATAGATAAACGATACCAGCTCTACTCTCCAGTCACCCCCATCAGATAGATAAACGATACCAGCTCTACTCTCCAGTCACCCCCAACAGATAGATAAACGATACCAGCTCTACTCTCCAGTCACCCTAACAGATAGATAAACGATACCAGCTCTACTCTCCAGTCACCCCCAACAGATAGATAAACGATACCAGCTCTACTCTCCAGTCACCCCAACAGATAGATAAACGATACCAGCTCTACTCTCCAGTCACCCCAACAGATAGATAAACGATACCAGCTCTACTCTCCAGTCACCCCCAACAGATAGATAAACGATACCAGCTCTCTCCAGTCACCCCCATCAGATAGATAAACGATACCAGCTCTACTCTCCAGTCACCCCAACAGATAGATAAACGATACCAGCTCTACTCTCCAGTCACCCCCAACAGATAGATAAACGATACCAGCTCTACTCTCCAGTCACCCCCAACAGATAGATAAACGATACCAGCTCTACTCTCCAGTCACCCCCAACAGATAGATAAACGATACCAGCTCTACTCTCCAGTCACCCCCAACAGATAGATAAACGATACCAGCTCTACTCTCCAGTCACCCCCAACATATAGATAAACGATACCAGCTCTACTCTCCAGTCACCCCCATCAGATAGATAAACGATACCAGCTCTACTCTCCAGTCACCCCATCAGATAGATAAACGATACCAGCTCTACTCTCCAGTCACCCCCAACAGATATATAAACGATACCAGCTCTACTCTCCAGTCACCCCATCAGATAGATAAACGATACCAGCTCTACTCTCCAGTCACCCCCAGCAGATAGATAAACGATACCAGCTCTACTCTCCAGTCACCCCCAACAGACAGATAAACGATACCAGCTCTACTCTCCAGTCACCTCCAACAGATAGATAAACGATACCAGCTCTACTCTCCAGTCACCCCCAACAGATAGATAAACGATACCAGCTCTACTCTCCAGTCACCCCCTAACAGATAGATAAACGATACCAGCTCTACTCTCCAGTCACCCCATCAGATAGATAAACGATACCAGCTCTACTCTCCAGTCACCCCCAACAGATAGATAAACGATACCAGCTCTCTCCAGTCACCCCCATCAGATAGATAAACGATACCAGCTCTACTCTCCAGTCACTCCAACAGATAGATAAACGATACCAGCTCTACTCTCCAGTCACCCCCAACAGATAGATAAACGATACCAGCTCTACTCTCCAGTCACCCCCAACAGCCAGATAAACGATACCAGCTCTACTCTCCAGTCACCTCCAACAGATAGATAAACGATACCAGCTCTACTCTCCAGTCACCCCCAACAGATAGATAAACGATACCAGCTCTACTCTCCAGTCACCCCCTAACAGATAGATAAACGATACCAGCTCTACTCTCCAGTCACCCCATCAGATAGATAAACGATACCAGCTCTACTCTCCAGTCACCCCCAACAGATAGATAAACGATACCAGCTCTCTCCAGTCACCCCCATCAGATAGATAAACGATACCAGCTCTACTCTCCAGTCACTCCAACAGATAGATAAACGATACCAGCTCTACTCTCCAGTCACCCCCAACAGATAGATAAACGATACTAGCTCTACTCTCCAGTCACCCCCAACAGATAGATAAACGATACCAGCTCTACTCTCCAGTCACCCCATCAGATAGATAAACGATACCAGCTCTACTCTCCAGTCACCCCAACAGATAGATAAACGATACCAGCTCTACTCTCCAGTCACCCCCAACAGACAGATAAACGATACCAGCTCTACTCTCCAGTCACCCCCAACAGACAGATAAACGATACCAGCTCTACTCTCCAGTCACCCCCAGCAGATAGATAAACGATACCAGCTCTACTCTCCAGTCACCCCCATCAGATAGATAAACGATACCAGCTCTACTCTCCAGTCACCCCCAACAGATAGATAAACGATACCAGCTCTACTCTCCAGTCATCCCAGCAGATAGATAAACGATACCAGCTCTACTCTCCAGTCACCCCAACAGATAGATAAACGATACCAGCTCTACTCTCCAGTCACCCCCAACAGACAGATAAACGATACCAGCTCTACTCTCCAGTCACCCCCATCAGATAGATAAACGATACCAGCTCTACTCTCCAGTCACCCCCATTAGATAGATAAACGATACCAGCTCTACTCTCCAGTCACCCCCATCAGATAGATAAACGATACCAGCTCTACTCTCCAGTCACCCCCAACAGATAGATAAACGATACCAGCTCTACTCTCCAGTCACCCCAACAGATAGATAAACGATACCAGCTCTACTCTCCAGTCACCCCCAACAGACAGATAAACGATACCAGCTCTACTCTCCAGTCACCCCCAGCAGATAGATAAACGATACCAGCTCTACTCTCCAGTCACCCCCAGCAGATAGATAAACGATACCAGCTCTATTCTCCAGTCACTCCCAACAGATAGATAAACGATACCAGCTCTACTCTCCAGTCACCCCCATCAGATAGATAAACGATACCAGCTCTACTCTCCAGTCACCCCCAACAGATAGATAAACGATACCAGCTCTACTCTCCAGTCACCCTAACAGATAGATAAACGATACCAGCTCTACTCTCCAGTCACCCCCAACAGATAGATAAACGATACCAGCTCTACTCTCCAGTCACCCCAACAGATAGATAAACGATACCAGCTCTACTCTCCAGTCACCCCAACAGATAGATAAACGATACCAGCTCTACTCTCCAGTCACCCCAACAGATAGATAAACGATACCAGCTCTACTCTCCAGTCACCCCCAACAGACAGATAAACGATACCAGCTCTACTCTCCAGTCACCCCCATCAGATAGATAAACGATACCAGCTCTACTCTCCAGTCACCCCCAGCAGATAGATAAACGATACCAGCTCTACTCTCCAGTCACCCCCATCAGATAGATAAACGATACCAGCTCTACTCTCCAGTCACCCCCAGCAGATAGATAAACGATACCAGCTCTACTCTCCAGTCACCCCCATCAGATAGATAAACGATACCAGCTCTACTCTCCAGTCACCCCCAACAGATAGATAAACGATACCAGCTCTACTCTCCAGTCACCCCAGCAGATAGATAAACGATACCAGCTCTACTCTCCAGTCACCCCAACAGATAGATAAACGATACCAGCTCTACTCTCCAGTCACCCCCAACAGACAGATAAACGATACCAGCTCTACTCTCCAGTCACCCCCAACAGATAGATAAACGATACCAGCTCTACTCTCCAGTCACCCCCAGCAGATAGATAAACGATACCAGCTCTATTCTCCAGTCACTCCCAACAGATAGATAAACGATACCAGCTCTACTCTCCAGTCACCCCCATCAGATAGATAAACGATACCAGCTCTACTCTCCAGTCACCCCCAACAGATAGATAAACGATACCAGCTCTACTCTCCAGTCACCCTAACAGATAGATAAACGATACCAGCTCTACTCTCCAGTCACCCCCAACAGATAGATAAACGATACCAGCTCTACTCTCCAGTCACCCCAACAGATAGATAAACGATACCAGCTCTACTCTCCAGTCACCCCAACAGATAGATAAACGATACCAGCTCTACTCTCCAGTCACCCCAACAGATAGATAAACGATACCAGCTCTACTCTCCAGTCACCCCCAACAGACAGATAAACGATACCAGCTCTACTCTCCAGTCACCCCCATCAGATAGATAAACGATACCAGCTCTACTCTCCAGTCACCCCCAGCAGATAGATAAACGATACCAGCTCTACTCTCCAGTCACCCCCAACAGACAGATAAACGATACCAGCTCTACTCTCCAGTCACCTCCAACAGATAGATAAACGATACCAGCTCTACTCTCCAGTCACCCCCAACAGATAGATAAACGATACCAGCTCTACTCTCCAGTCACCCCCTAACAGATAGATAAACGATACCAGCTCTACTCTCCAGTCACCCCATCAGATAGATAAACGATACCAGCTCTACTCTCCAGTCACCCCCAACAGATAGATAAACGATACCAGCTCTCTCCAGTCACCCCCATCAGATAGATAAACGATACCAGCTCTACTCTCCAGTCACTCCAACAGATAGATAAACGATACCAGCTCTACTCTCCAGTCACCCCAACAGATAGATAAACGATACTAGCTCTACTCTCCAGTCACCCCCAACAGATAGATAAACGATACCAGCTCTACTCTCCAGTCACCCCATCAGATAGATAAACGATACCAGCTCTACTCTCCAGTCACCCCAACAGATAGATAAACGATACCAGCTCTACTCTCCAGTCACCCCCAACAGACAGATAAACGATACCAGCTCTACTCTCCAGTCACCCCCAACAGACAGATAAACGATACCAGCTCTACTCTCCAGTCACCCCCAGCAGATAGATAAACGATACCAGCTCTACTCTCCAGTCACCCCCATCAGATAGATAAACGATACCAGCTCTACTCTCCAGTCACCCCCAACAGATAGATAAACGATACCAGCTCTACTCTCCAGTCATCCCAGCAGATAGATAAACGATACCAGCTCTACTCTCCAGTCACCCCAACAGATAGATAAACGATACCAGCTCTACTCTCCAGTCACCCCCAACAGACAGATAAACGATACCAGCTCTACTCTCCAGTCACCCCCATCAGATAGATAAACGATACCAGCTCTACTCTCCAGTCACCCCCATTAGATAGATAAACGATACCAGCTCTACTCTCCAGTCACCCCCATCAGATAGATAAACGATACCAGCTCTACTCTCCAGTCACCCCCAACAGATAGATAAACGATACCAGCTCTACTCTCCAGTCACCCCAACAGATAGATAAACGATACCAGCTCTACTCTCCAGTCACCCCCAACAGACAGATAAACGATACCAGCTCTACTCTCCAGTCACCCCCAGCAGATAGATAAACGATACCAGCTCTACTCTCCAGTCACCCCCAGCAGATAGATAAACGATACCAGCTCTATTCTCCAGTCACTCCCAACAGATAGATAAACGATACCAGCTCTACTCTCCAGTCACCCCCATCAGATAGATAAACGATACCAGCTCTACTCTCCAGTCACCCCCAACAGATAGATAAACGATACCAGCTCTACTCTCCAGTCACCCTAACAGATAGATAAACGATACCAGCTCTACTCTCCAGTCACCCCCAACAGATAGATAAACGATACCAGCTCTACTCTCCAGTCACCCCAACAGATAGATAAACGATACCAGCTCTACTCTCCAGTCACCCCAACAGATAGATAAACGATACCAGCTCTACTCTCCAGTCACCCCAACAGATAGATAAACGATACCAGCTCTACTCTCCAGTCACCCCCAACAGACAGATAAACGATACCAGCTCTACTCTCCAGTCACCCCCATCAGATAGATAAACGATACCAGCTCTACTCTCCAGTCACCCCCAGCAGATAGATAAACGATACCAGCTCTACTCTCCAGTCACCCCCATCAGATAGATAAACGATACCAGCTCTACTCTCCAGTCACCCCCAGCAGATAGATAAACGATACCAGCTCTACTCTCCAGTCACCCCCATCAGATAGATAAACGATACCAGCTCTACTCTCCAGTCACCCCCAACAGATAGATAAACGATACCAGCTCTACTCTCCAGTCACCCCAGCAGATAGATAAACGATACCAGCTCTACTCTCCAGTCACCCCAACAGATAGATAAACGATACCAGCTCTACTCTCCAGTCACCCCCAACAGACAGATAAACGATACCAGCTCTACTCTCCAGTCACCCCCAGCAGATAGATAAACGATACCAGCTCTACTCTCCAGTCACCCCCAGCAGATAGATAAACGATACCAGCTCTATTCTCCAGTCACTCCCAACAGATAGATAAACGATACCAGCTCTACTCTCCAGTCACCCCCATCAGATAGATAAACGATACCAGCTCTACTCTCCAGTCACCCCCAACAGATAGATAAACGATACCAGCTCTACTCTCCAGTCACCCTAACAGATAGATAAACGATACCAGCTCTACTCTCCAGTCACCCCCAACAGATAGATAAACGATACCAGCTCTACTCTCCAGTCACCCCAACAGATAGATAAACGATACCAGCTCTACTCTCCAGTCACCCCAACAGATAGATAAACGATACCAGCTCTACTCTCCAGTCACCCCAACAGATAG
>NW_025549838.1:87500-115000 GCF_905237065.1 Salmo salar | reverse complement strand
TGAACCTGGCTCTCCACTATGGGGGACAGTGTGTGTTGGGAGTGACTGAACCTGGCTCTCCACTATGGGGGACAGTGTGTGTTGGGAGTGACTGAACCTGGCTCTCCACTATGGGGGACAGTGTGTGTTGGGAGTGACTGAACCTGGCTCTCCACTATGGGGAACAGTGTGTGTTGGGAGTGACTGAACCTGGTTCTCCACTGAGGGACAGTGTGTGCTGGGAGTGACTGAACCTGGCTCTCCACTATGGGACAGTCTGTGCTGGGAGTGACTGAACCTGGTTCTCCACTATGGGGGACAGTGTGTGTTGGGAGTGACTGAACCTGGCTCTCCACTATGGGACAGTGTGTGCTGGGAGTGACTGAACCTGGCTCTCCACTGTGGGACAGTGTGTGTTGGGAGTGACTGAACCTGGCTCTCCACTATGGGACAGTGTGTGTTGGGAGTGACTGAACCTGGCTCTCCACTGAGGGACAGTGTGTGCTGGGAGTGACTGAACCTGGCTCTCCACTGTGGGGGACAGTGTGTGTTGGGAGTGACTGAACCTGGCTCTCCACTATGGGACAGTGTGTGTTGGGAGTGACTGACCCTGGCTCTCCACTGTGGGGGACAGTGTGTGTTGGGAGTGACTGAACCTGGCTCTCCACTATGGGACAGTGTGTGTTGGGAGTGACTGAACCTGGCTCTCCACTATGGGGGATAGTGTGTGCTGGGAGTGACTGGACCTGGCTCTCCACTATGGGACAGTGTGTGTTGGGAGTGACTGAACCTGGCTCTCCACTGTGGGACAGTGTGTGTTGGGAGTGACTGAACCTGGCTCTCCACTATGGGGGACAGTGTGTGTTGGGAGTGACTGAACCTGGCTCTCCACTGGGGGACAGTGTGTGTTGGGAGTGACTGAACCTGGCTCTCCACTATGGGACAGTGTGTGTTGGGAGTGACTGACCCTGGCTCTCCACTATGGGACAGTGTGTGTTGGGAGTGACTGAACCTGGCTCTCCACTGTGGGACAGTGTGTGTTGGGAGTGACTGAACCTGGCTCTCCACTATGGGGGACAGTGTGTGTTGGGAGTGACTGAACCTGGCTCTCCACTATGGGACAGTGTGTGCTGGGAGTGACTGGACCTGGCTCTCCACTATGGGACAGTGTGTGTTGGGAGTGACTGAACCTGGCTCTCCACTGTGGGACAGTGTGTGTTGGGAGTGACTGAACCTGGCTCTCCACTATGGGGGACAGTGTGTGTTGGGAGTGACTGAACCTGGCTCTCCACTGAGGGACAGTGTGTGTTGGGAGTGACTGAACCTGGCTCTCCACTATGGGGGACAGTGTGTGTTGGGAGTGACTGAACCTGGCTCTCCACTATGGGGAACAGTGTGTGTTGGGAGTGACTGAACCTGGCTCTCCACTATGGGGGGACAGTGTGTGCTGGGAGTGACTGAACCTGGTTCTCCACTGTGGGACAGTGTGTGTTGGGAGTGACTGACCCTGGCTCTCCACTATGGGACAGTGTGTGTTGGGAGTGACTGAACCTGGCTCTCCACTGTGGGACAGTGTGTGTTGGGAGTGACTGAACCTGGCTCTCCACTGTGGGACAGTGTGTGCTGGGAGTGACTGAACCTGGCTCTCCACTGTGGGACAGTGTGTGCTGGGAGTGACTGACCCTGGCTCTCCACTGTGGGACAGTGTGTGCTGGGAGTGACTGAACCTGGCTCTCCACTATGGGACAGTGTGTGTTGGGAGTGACTGAACCTGGCTCTCCACTGTGGGACAGTGTGTGTTGGGAGTGACTGAACCTGGCTCTCCACTATGGGGGACAGTGTGTGTTGGGAGTGACTGAACCTGGCTCTCCACTGGGGGACAGTGTGTGTTGGGAGTGACTGAACCTGGCTCTCCACTATGGGACAGTGTGTGTTGGGAGTGACTGACCCTGGCTCTCCACTGTGGGGGACAGTGTGTGTTGGGAGTGACTGACCCTGGCTCTCCACTGTGGGGGACAGTGTGTGTTGGGAGTGACTGAACCTGGCTCTCCACTATGGGACAGTGTGTGCTGGGAGTGACTGGACCTGGCTCTCCACTATGGGACAGTGTGTGTTGGGAGTGACTGAACCTGGCTCTCCACTGTGGGACAGTGTGTGTTGGGAGTGACTGAACCTGGCTCTCCACTATGGGGGACAGTGTGTGTTGGGAGTGACTGAACCTGGCTCTCCACTGAGGGACAGTGTGTGTTGGGAGTGACTGAACCTGGCTCTCCACTATGGGGGACAGTGTGTGTTGGGAGTGACTGAACCTGGCTCTCCACTATGGGGAACAGTGTGTGTTGGGAGTGACTGAACCTGGCTCTCCACTATGGGGGACAGTGTGTGCTGGGAGTGACTGAACCTGGTTCTCCACTGTGGGACAGTGTGTGTTGGGAGTGACTGACCCTGGCTCTCCACTATGGGACAGTGTGTGTTGGGAGTGACTGAACCTGGCTCTCCACTGTTGGACAGTGTGTGTTGGGAGTGACTGAACCTGGCTCTCCACTGTGGGACAGTGTGTGCTGGGAGTGACTGAACCTGGCTCTCCACTGTGGGACAGTGTGTGCTGGGAGTGACTGACCCTGGCTCTCCACTGTGGGACAGTGTGTGCTGGGAGTGACTGAACCTGGTTCTCCACTGTGGGACAGTGTGTGCTGGGAGTGACTGAACCTGGCTCTCCACTGTGGGACAGTGTGTGCTGGGAGTGACTGACCCTGGCTCTCCACTGTGGGACAGTGTGTGCTGGGAGTGACTGAACCTGGCTCTCCACTGTGGGACAGTGTGTGCTGGGAGTGACTGAACCTGGCTCTCCACTGTGGGACAGTGTGTGCTGGGAGTGACTGACCCTGGCTCTCCACTGTGGGACAGTGTGTGTTGGGAGTGACTGACCCTGGCTCTCCACTATGGGACAGTGTGTGCTGGGAGTGACTGAACCTGGCTCTCCACTGTGGGGGACAGTGTGTGCTGGGAGTGACTCCCAAATAAAAGTGAAATAAACAATACAAATGAACAGTAAACATTTACACTCACAGAAGTTCCAAAAGATTCAAAACATTACAAATGTCATATTATGTCTATATACAGTTTTGTAACAATGTGCAAATAGTTAAAGTGCAAAAGAGAAAGATGTATATATATATAAATAAACATAAATATGGGTTGTATTTACAATGGTGTTTGTTCTTCACTGGTTGCCCCTTTTCTCATGGCAACAGGTCACACATTTTACTGCTGTGATGGACACTGTGGTATTTCACCCAGTAGATATGGGAGTTTATCAAAATTGGATTTGTTTTCTAATTCTTTGTGGATCTGTGTAATCTGAGGGAAATATGTGTCTCTAATATGGTCATACATTTGGCAGGAGGTTAGGAAGTGCAGCTCAGTTTCCACCTCATGTTGTGGGCAGTGTTGCACATAGCCTGTCTTCTCTTGAGAGCCAGGTCTGCCTACGGCGGCCTTTCTCAATAGCAAGGCTCTGCTCACTGAGGCTGTACATAGTCAAAGTTTTCCTTAAGTTTGGGTCAGTCCCAGTGGTCAGGTATTCTGCCACTGTGTTCTCTCTCTGTTTAGGGACAAATAGCACTCTAGTTTGCTCTGTTTTTTTGGGTTAATTCTTTCTAATGTGTCAAGTAATTATCTTTTTGTTTTCTCATAATGTGGTTGGGTCTAATTGTGTTGCTGTCCTGGGGCTCTGTGGGGTCTGTTTGTGTTTGTGAACAGAGCCCCAGGACCAGCTTGCTTAGGGGACTCTTCTCCAGGTTCATCTCTCTGTAGGTGATGGCTTTGTTATGGAAGGTTTGGGAATCACTTCCTTTTAGGTGGTTGTAGAATTTAACGGCTCTTTTCTGGATTTTGATCATTAGCGGGTATCGGCCTAATTCTGCTCTGCATTATTTGGTGTTTTACGTTGTAGACAGAGGATATTTTTGCAGAATTTGGCATGCAGTCTCAATTTGGTGTTTGTCCCATTTAGTGAATTCTTGGTTGGTGAGCGGACCCCAGACCTCACAACCATAAAGGACAATGGGTTCTATAACTGATTCAAGTATTTTTATCCAGATCCTAATTGGTATGTCGAATGTTACGTTCCTTTTGATGTCATAGAAGGCCCTTCTTGCCTTGTCTCTCAGATCGTTCACAGCTTTGTGGAAGTTACCTGTGGGTCGCTGATGTTTAGGCCGAGGTATGTGTTGTTTTTTGTGAGCTCTAGGGCAACTGTGTCTAGATGGAATTTGTATTTTTAGTCCTGGCGACTGGACCTTTTTTGGAACACCATTATTTTGGTCTTACTGAGATTTACTGTCAGGGTCCAGGTCTGTCAGGGCCCAGGTCTGTCAGGGCCCAGGTCTGTCAGGGTCCAGGTCTGACAGGGCCCAGGTCTGTCAGGGCCCAGGTCTGTCAGGGTCCAGGTCTGTCAGGGCCCAGGTCTGTCAGGGTCCAGGTCTGGCAGGGTCCAGGTCTGGCAGGGCCCAGGTCTGTCAGGCCCCAGTTCTGGCAGAATCTGTGCAGAAGATCTAGGTGCTGCTGTAGGCCCTCCTTGGTTGGGGACAGAAGCACCAGATCATCAGCAAACAGTAGAAATTTGACTTCAGATTCTAGTAGGGTGAGGCCGAGTGCTGCAGACTGTCCTAGTGCCTTAGCCAATTTGTTGATATATATGTTGAAGAGGGTGGGGCTTAAGCTGCATCCCTGTCTCACCCCACGGCCCTGTGGGAAGAAATGTGTGTTTTTTGACAATTTTTTTGTGTACATGGATTTTATAATGTCGTATGTTTTTCCCCCAACACCACTTTCCATCAATTTGTATAGCAGACCCTCATGCCAAATTGAGTCAAAGGATTTTTTTTAAATCAACAAAGCATGAGAAGACTTTGCCTTTGTTTTGGTTTGTTTGTTTGTCAATTAGGGTGTGCAGGGTGAATACGTGGTCTGTCATAGTCTTCCCTGGGGCTCAGTTGGTAGAGCATGGTGTTTGCAACGCCAGCATGGTGTTTGCAACGCCAGCATGGTGTGTGCAATGCCAGGGTTGTAGTTTCGATTCCCACGGGGGGGCCAGTTTAAAAAATGCTCTGGATAAGAGCGTCTGCTAAATGACTAAAATGTAAATGTCATATGGTAATTTGGTAAAAAGCCAATTTGACATTTGCTCAGTACATTGTTTTCACTGAGGAAATGTACAAGTCTGCTGTTAATGATAATGCAGAGGATTTTCCCAAGGTTCCACAGTAGTTATTGGGGTCAAATCTGTCTCCACCTTAGTGGATTGGGGTGATCAGTCCTTGGTTCCAACTATTGGGGAAGATGCCAGAGCTGAGGATGATGTTAAAGAGGTTTAGTTTAGCCAATTGGAATATGTGGTCTGTATATTTTATATAATTTCATTGAGGATACCATCAACCCCACAGGCCTTTTTGGGTTGGAGGGTTTGTATTTTGTCCTTGTCACGTCCTGGCCAGTATAAAGGTTAATTAGTATTGTAGTTTGGTCAGGACGTGGCAGAGGGTATTCGTTTTATGTGGTTCGGGGTGGTGTGTTTTGTTGAAGGGGCATTTGGTTGAAGTATTCCGGGGTTTTTGGGCACTGTTTGGTTTTCAGGTATTCTATGTTTAGTCTAGTGTGTTTGTTTCGATGTTTGGTTAATTGGGGTTGGGACTCTCAGTTGAAGGCAGGTGTTGTCTATCTGCCTTTGATTGAGAGTCCCATATATTAGGGTGTGTTTGTGATTTGTGGGTGATTGTTCTGTGTTTCGCCTTGTGCCTTACCAGACTGTTTTTGTTGATCGTTTGGTCAGGACGTGGCAGAGGGTATTCGTTTTATGTGGTTCGGGGTGGTGTGTTTTGTTGAAGGGGCATTTGGTTGAAGTATTCCGGGGTTTTTGGGCACTGTTTGGTTTTCAGGTATTCTATGTTTAGTCTAGTGTGTTTGTTTCGATGTTTGGTTAATTGGGGTTGGGACTCTCAGTTGAAGGCAGGTGTTGTCTATCTGCCTTTGATTGAGAGTCCCATATATTAGGGTGTGTTTGTGATTTGTGGGTGATTGTTCTGTGTTTCGCCTTGTGCCTTACCAGACTGTTTTTGTTGATCGTTCGTGTTTTTGTTATTTTTTGTACGTTCATTTTGAAAGTAAATAATCCTCAAGATGAGCCTGCACATACCTGCTGCGTTTTGGTCCTCCTTCACCGACGACAAGCGTGACAGTCCTGTAGTTCATTCAATGTAATTGGAGAATCCAGTGGGTTCTGGTCGTCTTAAATAGTTGATTCTAAGATTTGTATTTGATCCTGTAAATGTTTTTGCTGTTTGTTCTATGTTTATAGAGCCAAAAAGATTGGACAAGTGGTTTACCCATACATCTCCGTTTTAGATAGATAACTCTTCCTGTTGTTTGTTTAGCGTTTTCCAATTTTCCCAGAAGTGGTTAGATTCTATGGATTCTTCAATCACATTGAGCTGATTTCTGACGTGCTGTTCCTTCTTATTCCGTGGTGTATTTCTGTATTGTTTTAGTGATTCACCATAGTGAAGGAGTAGACTCAGGTCTTCTGTATTGTTTTAGTGATTCAACATAGTGAAGGAGTAGACTCAGGTTTTCTGTATTGTTTTAGTGATTCAACATAGTGAAGGAGTAGACTCAGGTTTTCTGTATTGTTTTAGTGATTCACCATAGTGAAGGAGTAGACTCAGGTCTTCTGTATTGTTTTAGTGATTCACCATAGTGAAGGAGTAGACTCAGGTCTTCTGTATTGTTTTAGTGATTCACCATAGTGAAGGAGTAGACTCAGGTTTTCTGGGTCTCTGTTTTTGGTTGGACGGGTTTCTCAATTTCTTTCTTAGGTTTTTGCATTCTTCATCAAACCGTTTGTCATTGTTGTTCATTTTCTTTGGTTTTCTGTTACATTTTTGGGATTTGATAGGAAAGCTGAGAGATCAAATATACTGTTTAGATTTTCTACTGCCAAGTTTACACCTTCACTATCACAGTGGAACGTTTTGTCCAGGAAGTTGTTCTAAAAGGGATTGAATGTGTTGTTGCCTAATTGTGTTTTTTGGTTGGTTTCCACACTACTTTCCTTCCATCTATAGCATTTCTTAATATTTTTCAGTTCCTTTGGCTTTGATGCCTCATGATTGAGTATTGCTCTGTCCCAAGTAGACTGTGATTTTGCTGTGATCTGATAGGGGTGTCAGTGGGCTGACTGTGAACGCTCTGAGAGACTCTGGGTTGAGGTCAATGATATAGTAGTCTCCCCTCTTCGTCTCTCTTCCTCTCTCACCTCCCCTCTCCCTCCAATTTCTCCCTCTCTCTCACCCCTTTCTCTCTCCCTCTCTCTCCTTCTCCCCTCTCTCTCCTTCTCCCCTCTATATACACTTCCGGCGCCGACAGAGATGGCCGCCTCGCTTCGCGATCCTAGGAAACTATGCGGGATTTTGGTTTTTATATGTGTTATTTCTGACATTGTTACCCCAGGAAATCTTAGGTTTTATTACATACAGTCTGGAGGAACTATTGGATATAAGAGCGACGTCAACTCACCAACATTACGACCAAGAATACGACTTTCCCCCAGAGGATCCTCTGTTTGGTCCACCACCCGGGACAATGGATCGGATCCCAGCCGGCGACCCAAAACAACGACGCCGCAGAAGAAGGGGCAGACGGAGCGGTCTTCTGGTCAGGCTCCGTAGACGGGCACATCGCCCACCGCTCCCGAGCATACTACTCGCCAATGTCCAGTCTCTTGACAACGAGGTAGACGAAATCCGTGCAAGGGTAGCATTCCAGAGAGACATCAGAGACTGTAACGTTCTTTTTTTTCACGGAAACATGGCTCACTCGAGACACAGCTTCTATCTCAAGGCCATCAGACAGTTAAACAGCCATCACTAACATTGAGTGGCTGCTGCCAACATACTGACTCAACTCCAGCCACTTTAATAATAAAAAATTGGATGTAATAAATGTATCACTAGCCACTTTAAACTATGCCACTTTATATAATGTTTACATACCCTACATTACTCATCTCATATGTATATACTGTACTCTATACCATCTACTGCATCTTGCCTATGCCTTTCGGCCATCGCTCATCCATATATTTATATGTACATATTTATATGTACATATTCTTATTCATTCCTTTAGATTTGTGTGTATAAGGTAGTTGTTGTGAAATTGTTAGATTACTTGTTAGATATTACTGCACGGTCGGAACTAGAAGCACAAGGATTTCGCAACACTCGCATTAACATCTTCTAACCATGTGTATGTGACAAATAAAATTTGATTTGATTTATTTCCTTCCTCCTCCCTCCCTCCTACCCCCTTTCCCCCCACTCTCTCTTAATGTGGCGGGCCCAGCTAATTCACCCCCTCCCTCCTACCCCCTTTCACCCCACTCTCTCTTAATGTAGCGGGCCAAGGTAATTCACCCCCCTACCGTCCTAACCCCCTTTCCCCCACTCTCTCTTAATGTGGCGGGCCCAGCTAATTCACCCCCTCCTCCTACCCCCTTTCCCCCACTCTCTCTTAATGTGGCGGGCCCAGCTAATTCACCCCCCTACCCTCCTACCCCCCTTTCCCCAACTCTCTCTTAATGTGGCAGGCCCAGCTAATTCCCCACCCCTCCCTCCCTATTTTCCGCCTGGCTAACTAAACCAGAGGATAAAGCATCAACCTACATTAACAAACATCAAGCTAATTCACCACCACCGGCTCAGCCTCTCAGCAGCCGCAGTCTAATCAAAACGTCCTCTCAGGGAAACTATTAGTCTGTGGCTTCATCCAAAATGGCACCCTATTCCCCAGAGCTATACGGGCCCTGGTCTAAAGTAGTGCACTGTATAGGGAATAGGGCGGCCATTTGTAAACATACCTCTGGCTACGTACAACACGCTCTTTACGGCTGGGTGACAACGAGCGAGAGAGGCTGAGAGCGAGAGAGAGAGGCTGAGAGCGAGAGAGAGAGGCTGAGAGCGAGAGCGGCTGAGAGCGAGAGAGGCTGTGAGCGAGAGCGGCTGAGAGCGAGAGGGGCTGAGAGCGAGAGGGGCTGAGAGCGAGAGAGGCTGTGAGCGAGAGAGGCTGAGAGCGAGAGAGAGAGGCTGAGAGCGAGAGGGGCTGAGGCGAGAGGGGCTGAGAGCGAGAGGGGCTGTGAGCGAGAGCGGCTGAGAGCGAGAGCGGCTGAGAGCGAGAGAGGCTGTGAGCGAGAGCGGCTGAGAGCGAGAGCGGCTGAGAGCGAGAGAGAGGCTGAGAGCGAGAGCGGCTGAGAGCGAGAGGGGCTGAGGGCGAGAGGGGCTGAGAGCGAGAGGGGCTGAGAGCGAGAGGGGCTGAGAGCGAGAGGGGCTGAGAGCGAGAGGGGCTGAGAGCGAGAGGGGCTGAGAGCGAGAGGGGCTGAGAGCGAGAGGGGCTGTGAGCGAGAGCGGCTGAGAGCGAGAGAGGCTGTGAGCGAGAGCGGCTGTGAGCGAGAGCGGCTGAGAGCGAGAGAGGCTGAGAGCGAGAGAGGCTGAGAGCGAGAGGGGCTGAGAGCGAGAGGGGCTGAGAGCGAGAGGGGCTGAGAGCGAGAGCGGCTGAGAGCGAGAGCGGCTGTGTTTAGGAGAAACATTTAAAAGACATTAGGGCGGCTTGGATCCCACTTCAAACGGAAACTCAATGAAGGCGTGAAAATGGGAGGGAGGGAGGGAGGGAGGGAGGGAGGGAGGGAGGGAGGAGGGAGGGAAGGAGGGGGGAGGGAGGGGGTCTGGTTATTCTGAGAGTGAATGACACGGCTGATAATGGGCTGAACACAGCGACAATCAAGTCCATAAACACAGGAGATGTGGCAGAGTGATTAAAGGGGGGTGAGGATAGGGCAGAGTGATTAAAGGGGGTGAGGATAGGGCAGAGTGATTAAAGGGGGTGAGGATAGGGCAGAGTGATTAAAGGGGGTGAGGATAGGGCAGAGCGATTAAACGGGGTGAGGATAGGGCAGAGTGATTAAACGGGGTGAGGATAGGGCAGAGCGATTAAACGGGGTGAGGATAGGGCAGAGTGATTAAAGGGGGTGAGGATAGGGCAGAGTGATTAAAGGGGGTGTGGATAGGGCAGAGCGATTAAAGGGGGTGAGGATAGGGCAGAGTGATTAAAGGGGGTGAGGATAGGGCAGAGCGATTAAAGGGGGTGAGGATAGGGCAGAGTGATTAAAGGGGGTGGGGATAGGGCAGAGTGATTAAAGGGGGTGTGGATAGGGCAGAGTGATTAAACGGGGTGAGGATAGGGCAGAGTGATTAAAGGGGGTGAGGATAGGGCAGAGTGATTAAAGGGGGTGAGGATGTGGCAGAGTGATTAAAGGGGGTGGGGATAGGGCAGAGTGATTAAAGGGGGTGAGGATAGGGCAGAGTGATTAAAGGGGGTGAGGATAGGGCAGAGTGATTAAAGGGGGTGAGGATAGGGCAGAGTGATTAAAGGGGGTGAGGATAGGGCAGAGTGATTAAAGGGGGTGGGGATAGGGCAGAGTGATTAAAGGGGGTGGGGATAGGGCAGAGTGTTTAAAGGGGGTGTCGATAGGGAAGAGTGATTAAAGGGGGTGAGGATAGGACAGAGTGATTAAAGGGGGTGAGGATAGGGCAGAGTTATTAAAGGGGTGAGGATAGGGCAGAGTGATTAAAGGGGGTGAGGATAGGGCAGAGTGATTAAAGGGGGTGTAGATAGGGCAGAATGATTAAAGGGGGTCAGGATAGGGAAGAGTGATTAAAGGGGTGAGGATAGGGCAGAGTGATTAAAGGGAGTGATTAAAGGGGGTGGAGATAGGGCAGAGTGATTAAAGGGGTCAGGATAGGGCAGAGTGATTAAAGGGGGTGAGGATAGGGCAGAGTGATTAAAGGGGGTGGGGATAGGGGTGGAGCCAGTTCGGGGTTTGAAATTAATTGCAATACTTTGATCAAGTGTTTTAGCTTGGCCTGGAATACCACATGGGTAAGGGTCTACACTTTTGGGATTATTCTATTGGTTGAATTGCACCTGGTGAGCTCAACGACACGGTCCCGTGTGGCTCAGTTGGTAGAGCATGGTGTTTGCAAGGCCAGGGTTGTGGGTTCGATTCCCACGGGGGCCAGTACAGGGAAAAAAATAAAATAAAAAGTGTATGAAATGTATGCATTCACTACTGTAAGTTGCTCTGGATAAGAGCGTCTGCTAAATGACTAAAATGTAAATGGAATGAAACACGGCTAAATTATTTTGAAACCAGGTCTACATGTGTCTGTTAGCTGTTAGCTGTGTCTGTTAGCTGTTAGCTGTGTCTGTGTCTGTTAGCTGTGAGGTCTAGCTGTGTCTGTCTCTGCTAGCTGTGTCTGTTGGCTGTTAGCTGTGTCTGTGTCTGTTAGCTGTGTCTGCTAGCTGTGTCTGTTGGCTGTGTCTGTTAGCTGTGTCTGTGTCTGTTAGCTGTTAGCTGTGTCTGTTAGCTGTGTCTGTGTCTGTTAGCTGTGTCTGTGTCTGTTAGCTGTGTCTGTTAGCTGTGTCTGTGTCTGTTAGCTGTGTCTGTGTTTGTTAGCTGTGTCTGCTAGCTGTGTCTGTTGGCTGTGTCTGTTAGCTGTGTCTGTGTCTGTTAGCTGTTAGCTGTGTCTGTTAGCTGTGTCTGTTAGCTGTTAGCTGTGTCTGTTAGCTGTGTCTGCTAGCTGTGTCTGTGTCTGTTAGCTGTGTCTGTGTCTGTTAGCTGTGTCTGCTAGCTGTGTTGTTAGCTGTGTCTGTTAGCTGTGTCTGTGTCTGTTAGCTGTTAGCTGTGTCTGTGTCTGTTAGCTGTGGCTGTTAGCTGTGTCTGTTAGCTGTGTCTGTTAGCTGTGTCTGTTAACTGTGTCTGTTGGCTGTTAGCTGTGTCTGCTAGCTGTGTCTGTTAGCTGTGTCTATCTCTGTTAGCTGTTAGCTGTGTCTGTTAGCTGTGTCTGTGTCTGTTAGCTGTGTCTGTTGGCTGTGTCTGTGTCTGTTAGCTGTGTCTGTTAGCTGTGTCTGTGTCTGTTAGCTGTGTCTGTTAGCTGTGTCTGTTGGCTGTGTCTGTTAGCTGTGTCTGTTAGCTGTGTCTGTGTCTGCTAGCTGTGTCTGTTAGCTGTGTCTGTTGGAGTGTCTGTTGGGGCGGGGGACCAAATGGCACCCTATTCCCTATACAGTGGGTCTCTGGTCAAAAGTAGTGCACTAAATAGGGAAAAGAATACAGTTTGGGAAGCAGGCACTCTCTCAGGGATGAAACGCCTGGCGGTGTGATGATGGTGATGTCATGGCAACATGTGGGGTGTGGTGTCACTCAGCTGTGATAGGGCTGTGAGTCTAACGTTATCCGGTTACAGGAAGTACCGGGGTCAGACATCCATCAAAATTCTACATTCTATATGGATCATCAGGGGCTGTTTAAATTCCACACCTCCCTGTGAAAAACAGCTTTACCCTACAGTCCTATGATGGCAGGAGGGAGGGAGAGGGAGGGAGGGAGGGAGGGAGAGGGAGGGAGGGAGGGAGGGAGGGAGGGAGGGAGGGAGGGAGGGAGGGAGAGGGAGGGAGGGAGGGAGGGAGAGGGAGAGGGAAGGAGGGAGGGAGGGAGGGAAGGAGAGAAGGAGGGAGAGGGAGAGAGGGAGGGAGGGAGGGAGGGAGGCAGAGAAGGAGGGAGGGAGAGAAGGAGGGAGAGACGGAGGGAAAGAGGGGAGGAGGGAGGGAGAGAAGGAGGGAAAGAGGGAGAGGGAAGGAGGGAGGGAGGGAGGGAGGGAGGGAGGGAAGGAGGGAGGGAAGGAGAGAAGGAGGGAGAGGGAGAGAGGGAGGGAGGGAGGGAGGGAGGCAGAGAAGGAGGGAGGGAGAGAAGGAGGGAGAGACGGAGGGAAAGAGGGGAGGAGGGAGGGAGAGAAGGAGGGAAAGAGGGAGAGGGAAGGAGGGAGGGAGGGAGGGAGGGAGGGAGAGAAGGAGGGAGAGGGAAGGAGGGATGGAGGGAGGGAGGGAGGGAGGGAGAGGGAGAGGGAGGGAGGGGGAGAGGGAGGGAGTAAGGGAGGGAGGGAGGGAGGGAGAGAAGGAGGGAGAGGGAGGGAGGGAGGGAGGGAGGGAGAGAAGGAGGGAGAGGGAAGGAGGGATGGAGGGAGGGAGGGAGGCAGAGAAGGAGGGAGGGAGAGAAGGAGGGAGAGACGGAGGGAGAGAGGGGAGGAGGGAGGGAGAGAAGGAGGGAGGGAGAGAAGGAGGGAGAGACGGAGGGAAAGAGGGGAGGAGGGAGGGAGAGAAGGAGGGGAGGGAGGGAGGGAGGAGAGGGAGGGAGAGAAGGAGGGAGAGGGAGAGGGAAGGAGGGAGGGAGGGAGGCAGAGAAGGAGGGAGGGAGAGAAGGAGGGAGAGACGGAGGGAAAGAGGGGAGGAGGGAGGGAGAGAAGGAGGGAAAGAGGGGAGGAGGGAGGGAGGGAGGGAGGGAGAGAAGGAGGGAGAGACAGAGGGAAAGAGGGGCGGAGGGAGGGAAGGAGGGAGAGAGGGAGGGAGAGACGGAGGGAGAGAGGGGAGGAGGGAGTGAGAGAAGGAGGGAGGGAATGGGAAAAAGGAGATTTGGCTCATTGGCTTTGCCACCAGGCTGAGTCCCAGAGCGTTGCTCTGGGGCCAGGGTTAGGGCCTGGTCGGGACAGGCTGTGCATGTGTGTGTGTTTGCCCTGCAGCTGCCTGCCTGCTATCGGTCGTTATGGAGGTGTCAGGCAGTCAGGCTTGGGCCTCAGAGACCAGACCAGGGAAGCAGACTCTCTCTCTCTCTCAGGGCCAGCCAGTAGTTGAACTGTCCTCCAGCCCTATAGTCTGAAGGCTGTCCTCCAGCCCCTATAGTCTGAAGGCTGTCCTCCAGCCCTATAGTCTGAAGGCTGTCCTCCAGCCCTATAGTCTGAAGGCTGTCCTCCAGCCCTATAGTCTGAAGGCTGTCCTCCAGCCCCTATATTCTGAAGGCTGTCCTCCAGCCCCTATATTCTGAAGGCTGTCCTCCAGCCCCTATAGTCTGAAGGCTGTCCTCCAGCCCTATAGTCTGAAGGCTGTCCTCCAGCCCCTATAGTCTGAAGGCTGTCCTCCAGCCCTATAGTCTGAAGGCTGTCCTCCAGCCCTATAGTCTGAAGGCTGTCCTCCAGCCCCTATAGCCTGAAAGCTGTCCTCCAGCCCCTATATTCTGAAGGCTGTCCTCCAGCCCCTATATTCTGAAGGCTGTCCTCCAGCCCCTATAGTCTGAAGGCTGTCCTCCATTCCCTATAGTCTGAAGGCTGTCCTCCAGCCTTGTAGTCTGAAGGCTGGGTCACAGCTCTGTAGTTGAACTGTCTTCCAGCCCTATATTCTGAAGGCTGTCTTCCAGCCCCTATATTCTGAAGGCTGTCTTCCAGCCCCTATAGTCTGAAGGCTGTCCTCCAGCCCCTATATTCTGAAGGCTGTCCTCCAGCCCCTATATTCTGAACGCTGTCTTCCAGCCCCTATATTCTGAAGGCTGTCCTCCAGCCCCTATATTCTGAAGGCTGTCCTCCAGCCCCTATAGTCTGAAGGCTGTCCTCCAGCCCGTATAGTCTGAAGGCTGTCCTCCAGCCCTATAGTCTGAAGGCTGTCCTCCAGCCCCTATATTCTGAAGGCTGTCCTCCAGCCCCTATAGGCTGAAAGCTGTCCTCCAGCCCCTATAGTCTGAAGGCTGTCCTCCAGCCCCTATAGTCTGAAGGCTGTCCTCCAGCCCCTATAGTCTGAAGGCTGTCCTCCAGCCCCTATAGTCTGAAGGCTGTCCTCCAGCCCCTATAGTCTGAAGGCTGTTTTTCCAGCCCCTATAGTCTGAAGGCTGGGTCACAGCTCTGTAGTTGAACTGTCCTCCAGCCCTATAGTCTTAAGGCTGTCCTCCAGCCCCTATAGTCTGAAGGCTGTCCTCCAGCCCTTTTAGTCTGAAGGCTGTCCTCCAGCCCCTATAGTCTGAGGGCTGTCCTCCAGCCCTATAGTCTGAAGGCTGGGTCACAGCTCTGTAGTTGAACTGTCTTCCAGCCCTATATTCTGAAGGTTGTCTTCCAGCCCCTATATTCTGAAGGCTGTCCTCCAGCCCCTATATTCTGAAGGCTGTATTCCAGCCCCTATAGTCTGAAGGCTGTCCTCCAGCCCCTATATTCTGAAGGCTGTCCTCCAGCCCCTATATTCTGAAGGCTGTCTTCCAGCCCCTATAGTCTGAAGGCTGTCCTCCAGCCCCTATATTCTGAAGGCTGTCCTCCAGCCCCTATATTCTGAAGGCTGTCCTCCAGCCCCTATATTCTGAAGGCTGTCTTCCAGCCCCTATATTCTGAAGGCTGTCCTCCAGCCCCTATAGTCTGAAGGCTGTCCTCCAGCCCTATAGTCTGAAGGCTGTCCTCCAGCCCGTATAGTCTGAAGGCTGTCCTCCAGCCCCTATAGTCTGAAGGCTGTCCTCCAGCCCCTATAGTCTGAAGGCTGTCCTCCAGCCCTATAGTCTGAAGGCTGTCCTCCAGCCCCTAGAGTCTGAAGGCTGTCCTCCAGCCCCTATAGTCTGAAGGCTGTCCTCCAGCCCTATAGTCTGAAGGCTGTCCTCCAGCCCTATAGTCTGAAGGCTGTCCTCCAGCCCTATAGTCTGAAGGCTGTCCTCCAGCCCTATAGTCTGAAGGCTGTCCTCCAGCCCCTATAGTCTGAAGGTTGTCCTCCAGCCCCTATAGTCTGAAGGTTGTCCTCCAGCCCCTATAGTCTGCAGGCTGTTCTCCAGCCCTATAGTCTGCAGGCTGTCCTCCAGCCCTATAGTCTGAAGGCTGTCCTCCAGCCCTATATTCTGAAGGCTGTCTTCCAGCCCCTATATTCTGAAGGCTGTCTTCCAGCCCCTATATTCTGAAGGCTGTCCTCCAGCCCCTATATTCTGAAGGCTGTCCTCCAGCCCCTATTTTCTGAAGGCTGTCCTCCAGCCCCTATATTCTGAAGGCTGTCTTCCAGCCCCTATAGTCTGAAGGCTGTCCTCCAGCCCCTATATTCTGAAGGATGTCCTCCAGCCCCTATATTCTGAAGGCTGTCCTCCAGCCCCTATATTCTGAACGCTGTCTTCCAGCCCCTATAGTCTGAAGGCTGTCCTCCAGCCCCTATATTCTGAAGGCTGTCCTCCAGCCCTATAGTCTGAAGGCTGTCCTCCAGCCCCTATATTCTGAAGGCTGTCCTCCAGCCCCTATATTCTGAAGGCTGTCCTCCAGCCCTATAGTCTGAAGGCTGTCCTCCAGCCCTATAGTCTGAAGGCTGTCCTCCAGCCCCTATATTCTGAAGGCTGTCCTCCAGCCCTATAGTCTGAAGGCTGTCCTCCAGCACCTATATTCTGAAGGCTGTCCTCCAGCCCCTATATTCTGAAGGCTGTCCTCCAGCCCCTATATTCTGAAGGCTGTCTTCCAGCCCCTATAGTCTGAAGGCTGTCCTCCAGCCCCTATAGTCTGAAGGCTGTCCTCCAGCCCCTATATTCTGAAGGCTGTCCTCCAGCCCCTATAGTCTGAAGGCTGTCCTCCAGCCCCTATAGTCTGAAGGCTGTCCTCCAGCCCCTATAGTCTGAAGGCTGTCCTCCAGCCCTATAGTCTGAAGGCTGTCCTCCAGCCCTATAGTCTGAAGGCTGTCCTCCAGCCCCTATAGTCTGAAGGCTGTCCTCCAGCCCCTATAGTCTGAAGGCTGTCCTCCATCCCCTATAGTCTGAAGGCTGTCCTCCAGCCCCTATAGTCTGACGGCTGTCCTCCAGCCCTATAGTCTGAAGGCTGTCCTCCAGCCCCTATATTCTGAAGGCTGTCTTCCAGCCCGTATAGTCTGAAGGCTGTCCTCCAGCCCTTATAGTCTGAAGGCTGTCCTCCAGCCCTATAGTCTGAAGGCTGTCCTCCAGCCCCTATAGTCTGAAGGCTGTCCTCCAGCCCTATAGTCTGAAGGCTGTCCTCCAGCCCTATAGTCTGAAGGCTGTCCTCCAGCCCTATAGTCTGAAGGCTGTCCTCCAGCCCTATAGTCTGAAGGCTGTCCTCCAGCCCCTATAGTCTGAAGGTTGTCCTCCAGCCCCTATAGTCTGCAGGCTGTCCTCCAGCCCCATAGTCTGCAGGCTGTCCTCCAGCCCTATAGTCTGCAGGCTGTCCTCCAGCCCTATAGTCTGAAGGCTGTCCTCCAGCCCTATAGTCTGAAGGCTGGGTCACAGCTCTGTAGTTGAACTGTCCTCCAGCCCTATATTCTGAAGGCTGTCTTCCAGCCCCTATATTCTGAAGGCTGTCTTCCAGCCCCTATATTCTGAAGGCTGTCCTCCAGCCCCTATATTCTGAAGGCTGTCCTCCAGCCCCTATTTTCTGAAGGCTGTCCTCCAGCCCCTATATTCTGAAGGCTGTCTTCCAGCCCCTATAGTCTGAAGGCTGTCCTCCAGCCCCTATATTCTGAAGGATGTCCTCCAGCCCCTATATTCTGAAGGCTGTCCTCCAGCCCCTATATTCTGAAGGCTGTCCTCCAGCCCCTATAGTCTGAAGGCTGTCCTCCAGCCCCTATATTCTGAAGGCTGTCCTCCAGCCCCTATATTCTGAAGGCTGTCCTCCAGCCCCTATATTCTGAAGGCTGTCTTCCAGCCCCTATAGTCTGAAGGCTGTCCTCCAGCCCCTATAGTCTGAAGGCTGTCCTCCAGCCCTATAGTCTGAAGGCTGTCCTCCAGCCCTATAGTCTGAAGGCTGTCCTCCAGCCCCTATATTCTGAAGGCTGTCCTCCAGCCCTATAGTCTGAAGGCTGTCCTCCAGCCCCTATAGTCTGAAGGCTGTCCTCCAGCCCCTATAGTCTGAAGGCTGTCCTCCAGCCCCTATAGCCTGAAAGCTGTCCTCCAGCCCCTATAGTCTGAAGGCTGTCCTCCAGCCCCTATAGTCTGAAGGCTGTCCTCCAGCCCCTATAGTCTGAAGGCTGTCCTCCAGCCCTTATAGCCTGAAAGCTGTCCTCCATTCCCTATAGTCTGAAGGCTGTCCTCCAGCCCTATAGTCTGAAGGCTGTCCTCCAGCCCTATAGTCTGAAGGCTGTCCTCCAGCCCCTATATTCTGAAGGCTGTCCTCCAGCCCTATAGTCTGAAGGCTGTCCTCCAGCCCCTATAGTCTGAAGGCTGTCCTCCAGCCCCTATAGTCTGAAGGCTGTCCTCCAGCCCCTATAGTCTGAAGGCTGTCCTCCAGCCCCTATAGCCTGAAAGCTGTCCTCCAGCCCCTATAGTCTGAAGGCTGTCCTCCAGCCCCTATAGTCTGAAGGCTGTCCTCCAGCCCCTATAGTCTGAAGGCTGTCCTCCAGCCCTTATAGCCTGAAAGCTGTCCTCCAGCCCCTATATTCTGAAGGCTGTCTTCCAGGCCCTATAGTCTGAAGGCTGTCCTCCAGCCCTATAGTCTGAAGGCTGTCCTCCAGCCCCTATAGTCTGAAGCCTGTCCTCCAGCCCCTATAGTCTGAAGCCTGTCCTCCAGCCCCTATAGTCTGAAGGCTGTCCTCCAGCCCCTATAGTCTGAAGCCTGTCCTCCAGCCCCTATAGTCTGAAGGCTGGGTCACAGCTCTGTAGTTGAACTGTCCTCCAGCCCTATAGTCTGAAGGCTGTCCTCCAGCCCTATAGTCTGAAGGCTGTCCTCCAGCCCTATAGTCTGAAGGCTGTCCTCCAGCCCCTATATTCTGAAGGCTGTCTTCCAGCCCCTATATTCTGAAGGCTGTCCTCCAGCCCCTATAGTCTGAAGGCTGTCCTCCAGCCCTATAGTCTGAAGGCTGTCCTCCAGCCCTATAGTCTGAAGGCTGTCCTCCAGCCCCTATAGTCTGAAGGCTGTCCTCCAGCCCCTATAGTCTGAAGGCTGTCCTCCATCCCCTATAGTCTGAAGGCTGTCCTCCAGCCCCTATAGTCTGAAGGCTGTCCTCCAGCCCTATAGTCTGAAGGCTGTCCTCCAGCCCCTATATTCTGAAGGCTGTCTTCCAGCCCGTATAGTCTGAAGGCTGTCCTCCAGCCCTTATAGTCTGAAGGCTGTCCTCCAGCCCTATAGTCTGAAGGCTGTCCTCCAGCCCCTATAGTCTGAAGGCTGTCCTCCAGCCCTATAGTCTGAAGGCTGTCCTCCAGCCCTATAGTCTGAAGGCTGTCCTCCAGCCCTATAGTCTGAAGGCTGTCCTCCAGCCCTATAGTCTGAAGGCTGTCCTCCAGCCCCTATAGTCTGAAGGTTGTCCTCCAGCCCCTATAGTCTGCAGGCTGTCCTCCAGCCCCATAGTCTGCAGGCTGTCCTCCAGCCCTATAGTCTGCAGGCTGTCCTCCAGCCCTATAGTCTGAAGGCTGTCCTCCAGCCCTATAGTCTGAAGGCTGGGTCACAGCTCTGTAGTTGAACTGTCCTCCAGCCCTATATTCTGAAGGCTGTCTTCCAGCCCCTATATTCTGAAGGCTGTCTTCCAGCCCCTATATTCTGAAGGCTGTCCTCCAGCCCCTATATTCTGAAGGCTGTCCTCCAGCCCCTATTTTCTGAAGGCTGTCCTCCAGCCCCTATATTCTGAAGGCTGTCTTCCAGCCCCTATAGTCTGAAGGCTGTCCTCCAGCCCCTATATTCTGAAGGATGTCCTCCAGCCCCTATATTCTGAAGGCTGTCCTCCAGCCCCTATATTCTGAAGGCTGTCCTCCAGCCCCTATAGTCTGAAGGCTGTCCTCCAACCCCTATATTCTGAAGGCTGTCCTCCAGCCCCTATATTCTGAAGGCTGTCCTCCAGCCCCTATATTCTGAAGGCTGTCTTCCAGCCCCTATAGTCTGAAGGCTGTCCTCCAGCCCCTATAGTCTGAAGGCTGTCCTCCAGCCCTATAGTCTGAAGGCTGTCCTCCAGCCCTATAGTCTGAAGGCTGTCCTCCAGCCCCTATATTCTGAAGGCTGTCCTCCAGCCCTATAGTCTGAAGGCTGTCCTCCAGCCCCTATAGTCTGAAGGCTGTCCTCCAGCCCCTATAGTCTGAAGGCTGTCCTCCAGCCCCTATAGCCTGAAAGCTGTCCTCCAGCCCCTATAGTCTGAAGGCTGTCCTCCAGCCCCTATAGTCTGAAGGCTGTCCTCCAGCCCCTATAGTCTGAAGGCTGTCCTCCAGCCCTTATAGCCTGAAAGCTGTCCTCCATTCCCTATAGTCTGAAGGCTGTCCTCCAGCCCTATAGTCTGAAGGCTGTCCTCCAGCCCTATAGTCTGAAGGCTGTCCTCCAGCCCCTATATTCTGAAGGCTGTCCTCCAGCCCTATAGTCTGAAGGCTGTCCTCCAGCCCCTATAGTCTGAAGGCTGTCCTCCAGCCCCTATAGTCTGAAGGCTGTCCTCCAGCCCCTATAGTCTGAAGGCTGTCCTCCAGCCCCTATAGCCTGAAAGCTGTCCTCCAGCCCCTATAGTCTGAAGGCTGTCCTCCAGCCCCTATAGTCTGAAGGCTGTCCTCCAGCCCCTATAGTCTGAAGGCTGTCCTCCAGCCCTTATAGCCTGAAAGCTGTCCTCCAGCCCCTATATTCTGAAGGCTGTCTTCCAGGCCCTATAGTCTGAAGGCTGTCCTCCAGCCCTATAGTCTGAAGGCTGTCCTCCAGCCCCTATAGTCTGAAGCCTGTCCTCCAGCCCCTATAGTCTGAAGCCTGTTTCCAGCCCCTATAGTCTGAAGGCTGTCCTCCAGCCCCTATAGTCTGAAGCCTGTCCTCCAGCCCCTATAGTCTGAAGGCTGGGTCACAGCTCTGTAGTTGAACTGTCCTCCAGCCCTATAGTCTGAAGGCTGTCCTCCAGCCCTATAGTCTGAAGGCTGTCCTCCAGCCCTATAGTCTGAAGGCTGTCCTCCAGCCCCTATATTCTGAAGGCTGTCTTCCAGCCCCTATATTCTGAAGGCTGTCCTCCAGCCCCTATAGTCTGAAGGCTGTCCTCCAGCCCCTATATTCTGAAGGCTGTCCTCCAGCCCCTATATTCTGAAGGCTGTCCTCCAGCCAATATATTCTGAAGGCTGTCTTCCAGCCCCTATAGTCTGAAGGCTGTCCTCCAGCCCCTATATTCTGAAGGCTGTCTTCCAGCCCCTATATTCTGAAGGCTGTCCTCCAGCCCCTATATTCTGAAGGCTGTCTTCCAGCCCCTATAGTCTGAAGGCTGTCCTCCAGCCCCTATATTCTGAAGGCTATCCTCCAGCCCCTATAGTCTGAAGGCTGTCCTCCAGCCCCTATAGTCTGAAGGCTGTCCTCCAGCCCCTATAGTCTGAAGGCTGTCCTCCAGCCCTATAGTCTGAAGGCTGTCCTCCAGCCCCTATAGTCTGAAGGCTGTCCTCCAGCCCCTATAGTCTGAAGGCTGTCCTCCAGCCCCTATAGTCTGAAGGCTGTCCTCCAGCCCCTATAGTCTGAAGGCTGTCCTCCAGCCCCTATAGTCTGAAGGCTGTCCTCCAGCCCCTATAGTCTGAAGGCTGTCCTCCAGCCCCTATAGTCTGAAGGCTGTCCTCCAGCCCCTATATTCTGAAGGCTGTCCTCCAGCCCCTATAGTCTGAAGGCTGTCCTCCAGCCCCTATAGTCTGAAGGCTGTCCTCCAGCCCCTATATTCTGAAGGCTGTCTTCCAGCCCCTATATTCTGAAGGCTGTCCTCCAGCCCCTATACCCTGAAGGCTGTCCTCCAGCCCCTATAGTCTGAAGGCTGTCCTCCAGCCCCTATAGTCTGAAGGCTGTCCTACAGCCCTATAGTCTGAAGGCTGTCCTCCAGCCCCTATAGTCTGAAGGCTGTCCTCCAGCCCCTATAGTCTGAAGGCTGTCCTCCAGCCCTATAGTCTGAAGGCTGTCCTCCAGCCCTATAGTCTGAAGGCTGTCCTCCAGCCCCTATAGTCTGAAGGCTGTCCTCCAGCCCCTATAGTCTGAAGGCTGTCCTCCAGCCCCTATAGTTTGAAGGCTGTCCTCCAGCCCCTATAGTCTGAAGGCTGTCCTCCAGCCCCTATAGTCTGAAGGCTGTCCTCCAGCCCCTATAGTCTGAAGGCTGTCCTCCAGCCCCTATAGTCTGAAGGCTGTCCTCCAGCCCCTATAGACTGAAGGCTGTCCTACAGCCCTATAGTCTGAAGGCTGTCCTCCAGCCCCTATATTCTGAAGGCTGTCCTCCAGCCCCTATATTCTGAAGGCTGTCCTCCAGCCCTATAGTCTGAAGGCTGTCCTCCAGCCCTTATAGTCTGAAGGCTGTCCTCCAGCCCTATAGTCTGAAGGCTGTCCTCCAGCCCCTATAGTCTGAAGGCTGTCCTCCAGCCCCTATAGTCTGAAGGCTGTCCTCCAGCCCTATAGTCTGAAGGCTGGGTCACAGCTCTGTAGTTGAACTGTCCTCCAGCCCTATATTCTGAAGGCTGTCTTCCAGCCCCTATATTCTGAAGGCTGTCTTCCAGCCCCTATATTCTGAAGGCTGTCCTCCAGCCCCTATATTCTGAAGGCTGTCCTCCAGCCCCTATATTCTGAAGGCTGTCCTCCAGCTCCTATATTCTGAAGGCTGTCCTCCAGCCCCTATATTCTGAAGGCTGTCTTCCAGCCCCTATAGTCTGAAGGCTGTCCTCCAGCCCCTATATTCTGAAGGCTGTCCTCCAGCCCCTATATATTGAAGGCTGTCCTCCAGCCCTATATTCTGAAGGCTGTCTTCCAGCCCCTATAGTCTGAAGGCTGTCCTCCAGCCCCTATAGTCTGAAGGCTGTCCTCCAGCCCCTATATTCTGAAGGCTGTCCTCCAGCCCCTATAGTGTGAAGGCTGTCCTCCATCCCCTATAGTCTGAAGGCTGTCCTCCAGCCCTATAGTCTGAAGGCTGTCCTCCAGCCCTATATTCTGAAGGCTGTCCTCCAGCCCTATAGTCTGAAGGCTGTCCTCCAGCCCCTATAGTCTGAAGGCTGTCCTCCAGCCCCTATATTCTGAAGGCTGTCCTCCAGCCCCTATATTCTGAAGGCTGTCCTCCAGCCCCTATATTCTGAAGGCTGTCTTCCAGCCCCTATAGTCTGAAGGCTGTCCTCCAGCCGCTATATTCTGAAGGCTGTCCTCCAGCCCCTATATTCTGGAAGGCTGTCCTCCAGCCCCTATATTCTGAAGGCTGTCCTCCAGCCCCTATAGTCTGAAGGCTGTCCTCCAGCCCTATAGTCTGAAGGCTGTCCTCCAGCCCCTAGAGTCTGAAGGCTGTCCTCCAGCCCCTATAGTCTGAAGGCTGTCCTCCAGCCCCTATAGTCTGAAGGCTGTCCTCCAGCCCTATATTCTGAAGGCTGTCCTCCAGCCCCTATAGTCTGAAGGCTGTCCTCCAGCCCCTATAGTCTGAAGGCTGTCCTCCAGCCCCTATAGTCTGAAGGCTGTCCTCCAGCCCCTATAGTCTGAAGGCTGTCCTCCAGCCCCTATAGTCTGAAGGCTGTCCTCCAGCCCCTATAGTCTGAAGGCTGTCCTCCAGCCCCTATAGTCTGAAGGCTGTCCTCAAGCCCGTATAGTCTGAAACTGTCCTCCAGCCCCTGTAGTCTGAAGGCTGTCCTCCAGCCCCTATAGTCTGAAGGCTGTCCTCCAGCCCTATAGTCTGAAGGCTGTCCTCCAGCCCCTATAGTTTGAAGGCTGTCCTCCAGCCCCTATAGTCTGAAGGCTGTCCTCCAGCCCCTATAGTCTGAAGGCTGTCCTCCAGCCCCTATAGTCTGAAGGCTGTCCTCCAGCCCGTATAGTCTGAAGGCTGTCCTCCAGCCCCTATAGTCTGAAGGCTGTCCTCCAGCCCTATAGTCTGAAGGCTGTCCTCCAGCCCCTATAGTCTGCAGGCTGTCCTCCAGCCCCATATTCTGCAGGCTGTCCTCCAGCCCTATAGTCTGCAGGCTGTCCTCCAGCCCTATAGTCTGCAGGCTGTCCTCCAGCCCTATAGTCTGAAGGCTGTCCTCCAGCCCTATAGTCTGAAGGCTGGGTCACAGCTCTGTAGTTGAACTGTCCTCCAGCCCTATATTCTGAAGGCTGTCTTCCAGCCCCTATAGTCTGAAGGCTGTCCTCCAGCCCCTATATTCTGAAGGCTGTCCTCCAGCCCCTATATTCTGAAGGCTGTCCTCCAGCTCCTATATTCTGAAGGCTGTCCTCCAGCCCCTATATTCTGAAGGCTGTCCTCCAGCCCCTATATTCTGAAGGCTGTCTTCCAGCCCCTATATTCTGAAGGCTGTCCTCCAGCCCCTATATTCTGAAGGCTGTCCTCCAGCTCCTATATTCTGAAGGCTGTCCTCCAGCCCCTATATTCTGAAGGCTGTCTTCCAGCCCCTATAGTCTGAAGGCTGTCCTCCAGCCCCTATATTCTGAAGGCTGTCCTCCAGCCCCTATATATTGAAGGCTGTCCTCCAGCCCTATATTCTGAAGGCTGTCTTCCAGCCCCTATAGTCTGAAGGCTGTCCTCCAGCCCCTATAGTCTGAAGGCTGTCCTCCAGCCCCTATATTCTGAAGGCTGTCCTCCAGCCCCTATAGTGTGAAGGCTGTCCTCCATCCCCTATAGTCTGAAGGCTGTCCTCCAGCCCTATAGTCTGAAGGCTGTCCTCCAGCCCTATATTCTGAAGGCTGTCCTCCAGCCCTATAGTCTGAAGGCTGTCCTCCAGCCCCTATAGTCTGAAGGCTGTCCTCCAGCCCCTATATTCTGAAGGCTGTATTCCAGCCCCTATAGTCTGAAGGCTGTCCTCCAGCCCCTATATTCTGAAGGCTGTCCTCCAGCCCCTATATTCTGAAGGCTGTCTTCCAGCCCCTATAGTCTGAAGGCTGTCCTCCAGCCGCTATATTCTGAAGGCTGTCCTCCAGCCCCTATATTCTGAAGGCTGTCCTCCAGCCCCTATATTCTGAAGGCTGTCCTCCAGCCCCTATAGTCTGAAGGCTGTCCTCCAGCCCTATAGTCTGAAGGCTGTCCTCCAGCCCCTAGAGTCTGAAGGCTGTCCTCCAGCCCCTATAGTCTGAAGGCTGTCCTCCAGCCCCTATAGTCTGAAGGCTGTCCTCCAGCCCCTATAGTCTGAAGGCTGTCCTCCAGCCCCTATAGTCTGAAGGCTGTCCTCCAGCCCTATATTCTGAAGGCTGTCCTCCAGCCCCTATAGTCTGAAGGCTGTCCTCCAGCCCCTATAGTCTGAAGGCTGTCCTCCAGCCCCTATAGTCTGAAGGCTGTCCTCCAGCCCCTATAGTCTGAAGGCTGTCCTCCAGCCCCTATAGTCTGAAGGCTGTCCTCAAGCCCGTATAGTCTGAAGGCTGTCCTCCAGCCCCTGTAGTCTGAAGGCTGTCCTCCAGCCCCTATAGTCTGAAGGCTGTCCTCCAGCCCTATAGTCTGAAGGCTGTCCTCCAGCCCCTATAGTCTGAAGGCTGTCCTCCAGCCCCTATAGTCTGAAGGCTGTCCTCCAGCCCCTATAGTCTGAAGGCTGTCCTCCAGCCCCTATAGTCTGAAGGCTGTCCTCCAGCCCCTATAGTCTGAAGGCTGTCCTCCAGCCCGTATAGTCTGAAGGCTGTCCTCCAGCCCCTATAGTCTGAAGGCTGTCCTCCAGCCCTATAGTCTGAAGGCTGTCCTCCAGCCCCTATAGTCTGAAGGCTGTCCTCCAGCCCCATATTCTGCAGGCTGTCCTCCAGCCCTATAGTCTGCAGGCTGTCCTCCAGCCCTATAGTCTGCAGGCTGTCCTCCAGCCCTATAGTCTGAAGGCTGTCCTCCAGCCCTATAGTCTGAAGGCTGGGTCACAGCTCTGTAGTTGAACTGTCCTCCAGCCCTATATTCTGAAGGCTGTCTTCCAGCCCCTATAGTCTGAAGGCTGTCCTCCAGCCCCTATAGTCTGAAGGCTGTCCTCCAGCCCCTATATTCTGAAGGCTGTTCTCCAGCCCCTATATTCTGAAGGCTGTCCTCCAGCCCCTATAGTCTGAAGGCTGTCCTCCAGCCCCTATATTCTGAAGACTGTCCTCCAGCCCCTATAGTCTGAAGGCTGTCCTCCAGCCCCTATAGTCTGAAGGCTGTCCTCCAGCCCCTATAGTCTGAAGGCTGTCCTCCAGCCCCTATAGTCTGAAGGCTGTCCTCCAGCCCTATAGTCTGAAGGCTGTCCTCCAGCCCCTAGAGTCTGAAGGCTGTCCTCCAGCCCCTATAGTCTGAAGGCTGTCCTCCAGCCCCTATAGTCTGAAGGCTGTCCTCCAGCCCTATATTCTGAAGGCTGTCCTCCAGCCCCTATAGTCTGAAGGCTGTCCTCCAGCCCCTATAGTCTGAAGGCTGTCCTCCAGCCCCTATAGTCTGAAGGCTGTCCTCCAGCCCCTATAGTCTGAAGGCTGTCCTCCAGCCCCTATAGTCTGAAGGCTGTCCTCCAGCCCCTATAGTCTGAAGGCTGTCCTCCAGCCCCTATAGTCTGAAGGCTGTCCTCAAGCCCGTATAGTCTGAAACTGTCCTCCAGCCCCTGTAGTCTGAAGGCTGTCCTCCAGCCCCTATAGTCTGAAGGCTGTCCTCCAGCCCTATAGTCTGAAGGCTGTCCTCCAGCCCCTATAGTCTGAAGGCTGTCCTCCAGCCCCTATAGTCTGAAGGCTGTCCTCCAGCCCCTATAGTCTGAAGGCTGTCCTCCAGCCCCTATAGTCTGAAGGCTGTCCTCCAGCCCGTATAGTCTGAAGGCTGTCCTCCAGCCCCTATAGTCTGAAGGCTGTCCTCCAGCCCTATAGTCTGAAGGCTGTCCTCCAGCCCCTATAGTCTGCAGGCTGTCCTCCAGCCCCTATAGTCTGCAGGCTGTCCTCCAGCCCCATATTCTGCAGGCTGTCCTCCAGCCCTATAGTCTGCAGGCTGTCCTCCAGCCCTATAGTCTGCAGGCTGTCCTCCAGCCCTATAGTCTGAAGGCTGTCCTCCAGCCCCTATAGTCTGAAGGCTGGGTCACAGCTCTGTAGTTGAACTGTCCTCCAGCCCTATATTCTGAAGGCTGTCTTCCAGCCCCTATAGTCTGAAGGCTGTCCTCCAGCCCCTATATTCTGAAGGCTGTCCTCCAGCCCCTATATTCTGAAGGCTGTCCTCCAGCTCCTATATTCTGAAGGCTGTCCTCCAGCCCCTATATTCTGAAGGCTGTCCTCCAGCCCCTATATTCTGAAGGCTGTCTTCCAGCCCCTATATTCTGAAGGCTGTCCTCCAGCCCCCTATATTCTGAAGGCTGTCCTCCAGCTCCTATATTCTGAAGGCTGTCCTCCAGCCCCCTATATTCTGAAGGCTGTCTTCCAGCCCCTATAGTCTGAAGGCTGTCCTCCAGCCCCTATATTCTGAAGGCTGTCCTCCAGCCCCTATATTTGAAGGCTGTCCTCCAGCCCTATATTCTGAAGGCTGTCTTCCAGCCCCTATAGTCTGAAGGCTGTCCTCCAGCCCCTATAGTCTGAAGGCTGTCCTCCAGCCCCTATATTCTGAAGGCTGTCCTCCAGCCCCTATAGTGTGAAGGCTGTCCTCCATCCCCTATAGTCTGAAGGCTGTCCTCCAGCCCTATAGTCTGAAGGCTGTCCTCCAGCCCTATATTCTGAAGGCTGTCCTCCAGCCCTATAGTCTGAAGGCTGTCCTCCAGCCCCTATAGTCTGAAGGCTGTCCTCCAGCCCCTATATTCTGAAGGC
>NW_025549838.1:12500-80000 GCF_905237065.1 Salmo salar | reverse complement strand
TCCTAGTAGAGGTAATTAGGGGAGAGTGCCAACCAGCCGTGCAGGCCACATAAAGGGAGCACCGTGGCAAACCGCGAGGAGGACAAAGAGAGAGGCAAGGAGTGAGCCTAAAGAGCAGAACGAGGCACGTAGCCGAATACAAGCAGAAGGACTGTTATTTTAGTGTTATGTTTATTTTTGTTGCCTAGTAAAGTCGTGTTTTCTGACTATAACCTCCATGTCTCTGTATCTATTTCTACACTCTCAACCCAACACCCCACGGTATACCATACATATGGTGGAGAATGCGGGCAACTCAGTAGCTTTTGGTGCCGTGGGGTCGAGTGTACGGAGATTACCATGGAGGAACTGGTGGCTCAGTTTATCCTCAGCCAGCAGAAGCAACAGGCTCTCCAGGAGCAAGGACTGGAGGAGCAGCACCAACAAAACTTCAGACTGGTAGCGGAGAGTCCAGTTGAAGGCTGGGAGGGTACAGGAATCTGGCCCGAATCAGTTCCTGGTCAAGCTAATGGAGTAAGATGACGTGGAGACATATTTGTGCACCTTTGAGAGGACGGCGCAGAGGGAAGGATGGCCCAAGCCCAAGTGGGCCAGCCTATTGGCACCCTACCTCTCCGGGAAAGCCCAGAAGGCCTACTTCGACTTGAACACCAAACAGGCAGCGAATTAAGAAGGGACTCAAACGTGAGATCCAAAGCCGGTATGGATTCGGCCTCGCAAACCGTGCACAACTGGTCCACGACTGGGCTTTGACTCCACCGCTCAGATGAGCTACCTGGTGTGTCTTACCAAGGGCTGGCTACTGACCGACGTACCGTCCCCTCCCAATAAACGATAAGGTCGTTCTGGATGAGTACCTTTTCGGGCCCTCCCCTATGAGATGAAGAAGGTGGCAAGCATGCAGAACCCCCAGAGCCTGGAGGAATTGCTGACCGCGGTGGAAACACACCAGAACATCCAGGACCTGCTGAAAGGGGCCTGGGCAAAGGGAGTGGACGGTGGGGGAAGTTAAGCACAGAGAGATGGAAGGGGCCGAAGGGGGCCCGGATGGAACCTGCCAAGGCCGTGAAGTGGGAGGGCGACCCCGAACCGACGACGACGTCCGCTGCTAGACCTAGATCAGAGGGGAAAGACTAACCGGGGGGACGAGGAGATCACAGTGTCCTGTGTACACAGGGACATTAAGAGGTACCCAACCGTGCCGGTGCGGATAACCACCCCAAGGGGGGGAGTGCCAGATGCACGTGGGGGCTTTTCCTAACCTGCCCATTCTCCTCGATAGAGATTGCCCTCTCTTCCAGGCACTGTGGAGGAGGGACCTGCGGAGGTGCGCGTGTGAGGAAGGAAGTGGAGGAAAAAGGACGGTCGCCTGAGCAACCCATGCCCTGCGGCGAGAGGTGTCCACTGGGCCCGAGTCGGACCAAAAGGAGGGAGACGACCTCGCCGCCGGGAAGCGAGCCATGGGAGCGGATCGGGAATCGGTTCCACTGGACCGGAGTCAAGCGCTCTGTGGAGGACTACTGCCGTATCTGCCCAGAGTGCCAGATCACAGCCCCGAGGGCACATTATAGAAACCCTTTGGTTCTGGTGGGTCCGTTGGTGAAGACCCCGAGGGGACATCAATACATCCTGGTAATCGTGGAATATGCCAGCCGTATCCGGAGGCAATCCCATTACACACAGCGGCAGCGAAAGGTACCACACAGGAGCTCTTCCATTTATTCAGCTGGGTGGGTATTGCCGTGGGAAATCCTGACGACCAGGGCACCACATTCATGTCTTGTGTAATGCAATCTTTTACGATTTGAACAGGTGAGGACCAGTGTGTACCATCCCACAAACGGACGTGCTAGTCAAATTCTTCAATAAGACCCTAAAGCAGATGCTGAAGAAGGTCATCGAGAGAGACGGGAGGAACTGGGACCAGCTGCTGCCCCACCTGATGTTCTCGGTGCGCGAGGTACCCCAAGCGACCACTGGGTTCTCCCCCCCCTTTGAGCTCCTGTATGGCCATCGGCCACGCGGACTGCTGGACCTAGCCAAGGAGGTCTGGGAAGACCAACCGACCACCCTTCGTAGCAAGGCGGAAGACGTGGAGGAGATTAAGGAGAGGATGAAAATGATTTGGCCAGTGGTGAAGGAGCACATGGCCCAGGCGCGACGCATCCAGGAACGTGTTTACAGCCGTGGAGCCCAACCATGAGAGTTCCACCCAGGTGAGAAGGTCTTGGTGCTGATCCCCACAACAGAGAGCAAATTTCCTGGCTACGCGTCATGGGCCCGATGACATCGTCGAGCGGGTAGGTGACGTCATATATAAGGTCCGACAACTTGGGCGGAGAAAAAGCTCTCCATCTTTAAGATGTGAACCTACTGAAGAAGTGGTATGCACTTCTTCAGTAATCGACTTCCAGGGCAACGACTTCCAGGGCCTAAACGAGGTCAGTAAATTCTACGCCTACCCCATGCCCCGGGTGGACGAACTGATCGACCGCTTGGGGAAGGCAAGATACAATCGCAACCTGGACCTGATGAAGGGGTACTGGCAGGTGCTGCTGGCAGTGGCCTCCTGGGAGAAGACAGCCTTCTTCACCCGGGGGGCAATACCACTACCGGGTTCTTCCTTTCGGTCTCCACGGGGCCACAGCGACCTTCCAGCGACTCATGGACCGCGTCCTGCGCCCGTACTGTGAGTACGGTGCTGCTTATTTGGATTACATAATCTTGCACAGTGACAGTTGGGAGTCCCATCTCTGTAGGTGACAGTTGGGAGTCCCATCTCTGTAGGTGACAGTTGGGAGTCTCATCTCTGTAGGTGACAGTTGGGAGTCCCATCTCTGTAGGTGACAGTTGGGAGTCCCATCTCTGGACGTGACAGTTGGGAGTCCCATCTCTGTAGGTGACAGTTGGGAGTCCCATCTCTGTAGGTGACAGTTGGGAGTCCCATCTCTGTAGGTGACAGTTGGGAGTCCCATCTCTGTAGGTGACAGTTGGGAGTCCCATCTCTGTAGGTGACAGTTGGGAGACCCATCTCTGTAGGTGACAGTTGGGAGTCCCATCTCTGTAGGTGACAGTTGGGAGCCCCATCTCTGTAGGTGACAGTTGGGAGTCCCATCTCTGTAGGTGACAGTTGGGAGCCCCATCTCTGTAGGTGACAGTTGGGAGTCCCATCTCTGTAGGTGACAGTTGGGAGTCCCATCTCTGGACGTGACAGTTGGGAGTCCCATCTCTGGACGTGACAGTTGGGAGTCCCATCTCTGTAGGTGACAGTTGGGAGCCCCATCTCTGTAGGTGACAGTTGGGAGCCCCATCTCTGTAGGTGACAGTTGGGAGTCCCATCTCTGTAGGTGACAGTTGGGAGTCCCATCTCTGTAGGTGACAGTTGGGAGTCCCATCTCTGTAGGTGACAGTTGGGAGTCCCATCTCTGTAGGTGACAGTTGGGATTCCCATCTCTGTAGGTGACAGTTGGGAGTCCCATCTCTCTAGGTGACAGTTGGGAGACCCATCTCTGTAGGTGACAGTTGGGAGTCCCATCTCTGTAGGTGACAGTTGGGAGTCCCATCTCTCTAGGTGACAGTTGGGAGTCCCATCTCTCTAGGTGACAGTTGGGAGTCCCATGTCTGTAGGTGACAGTTGGGAGTCCCATCTCTGTAGGTGACAGTTGGGAGTCCCATCTCTGTAGGTGACAGTTGGGAGTCCCATCTCTGTAGGTGACAGTTGGGAGTCCCATCTCTGTAGGTGACAGTTGGGAGTCCCATCTCTGTAGGTGACAGTTGGGAGTCCCATCTCTGGACATGACAGTTGGGAGTCCCATCTCTCTAGGTGACAGGCAGTGGTGGATGCGTAAAGGGATGCGTGGTTGGCCGTGAACCCCCACAAGTGCAAGTTGGACTATGCCGATGTAGAGTACCTGGGCTATCGAATCGGGTGGGGAAATGTGAAGCCCCAAGAAGAAGAAAAATCTCTGCCATTAGAGAATGTCCGGTCCCCTGAACCAAGAAGCAGGTGAAGTCGTTCCTGGGGTTAGCAGGCCTCTACAGTCGAGTTGTACCTAACTTTACCGCAATAGCTTCTGCCCTCGCAGACATAACGAAGGCACGCCTACCTCAGCCGGTGCGATGGATGGAGGACACAGAGACGACATTACAGGCCCTGTACGCACCGGGTACTTGTCACCCCGGACTTCTCAAAAAACTCCTGGTCCGGACAGACGCGTCTGACACAGGGGTAGGGGCCTTAGGTCTACCCTGTGGGTTGGTGACAGAGGGGAGGTACTTACCACGACGTTGGCTCCCTCTGCTGGGAGTACACAGGCTGGTGGTGTAGGGGTGTAAGGTGGTATAGTGGTAGAGTGGAGTAGGGTTTAGAGTGGCGTAGGGTGGTGTAGGGTGGTCTAATGGTCAACAAAGACTACCCACCACACTCTAACAATAAAATGATATTGGGTTCTAGAACAGAACAGAAAACAGAACAGAGGACAGGAACCTTGGCGTTTGGACCTTGATAAGGGCTGGTTCTCTGAGGTGCTCTAGTCTAAAGAACCAGTTATGGTTACTGTTACAGGCTTTGGTTTTTCCATTTCCGTTTAGACTTTAGCGCGTATGGGCGCACCGATTGGTGTCACCTCGTTAGTCAGTGTGTGTTCCACCTGTGTTGGTTTGCCATCTCATTAGAGGGAAGGTGTTTCACCTGTGCTGGCCCTGTGCTCCTGTTGCCTTGAGAGATGTGGAGGGTTAAACACCTTTAGTTGTCTGGATAGATGTGGAGGGTAACTCCTTTAGTTGTCTGGATAGATGTGGAGGGTAACTCCTTTAGTTGTCTGGATAGATGTGGAGGGTTAAACTCCTTTAGTTGTCCTGATAGATGTGGAGGGTTAACTCCTTTAGTTGTCCTGATAGATGTGGAGGGTCAACTCCTTTAGTTGTCCTGATAGATGTGGAGGGTAACTCCTTTAGTTGTCCTGATAGATGTGGAGGGGTAACTCCTTTAGTTGTCCTGATAGATGTGGAGGGTAACTCCTTTAGTTGTCTGGATAGATGTGGAGGGGTAACTCCTTTAGTTGTCTGGATAGATGTGGAGGGTAACTCCTTTAGTTGTCTGGATAGATGTGGAGGGGTAACTCCTTTAGTTGTCCTGATAGATGTGGAGGGTAACTCCTTTAGTTGTCCTGATAGATGTGGAGGGTTAAACTCCTTTAGTTGTCCTGATAGATGTGGAGGGTAACTCCTTTAGTGGTCTGGATAGATGTGGAGGGTAACTCCTTTAGTTGTCCTGATAGATGTGGAGGGTTAAACTCCTTTAGTTGTCCTGATAGATGTGGAGGGTAACTCCTTTAGTTGTCTGGATAGATGTGGAGGGTAACTCCTTTAGTTGTCTGGATAGATGTGGAGGGTAACTCCTTTAGTTGTCTGGATAGATGTGGAGGGTAACTCCTTTAGTTGTCTGGATAGATGTGGAGGGTTAACTCCTTTAGTTGTCTGGATAGATGTGGAGGGTAACTCCTTTAGTTCTCTGGATAGATGTGGAGGGTAACTCCTTTAGTTGTCTGGATAGATGTGGAGGGTTAACTCCTTTAGTTGTCTGGATAGATGTGGAGGGTAACTCCTTTAGTTGTCTGGATAGATGTGGAGGGTTAACTCCTTTAGTTGTCTGGATAGATGTGGAGGGTTAAACTCCTTTAGTTGTCCTGATAGATGTGGAGGGTAACTCCTTTAGTTGTCCTGATAGATGTGGAGGGTAACTCCTTTAGTTGTCCTGATAGATGTGGAGGGTAACTCCTTTAGTTGTCTGGATAGATGTGGAGGGTTAACTCCTTTAGTTGTCTGGATAGATGTGGAGGGTTAAACTCCTTTAGTTGTCCTGATAGATGTGGAGGGTAACTCCTTTAGTTGTCCTGATAGATGTGGAGGGTAACTCCTTTAGTTGTCCTGATAGATGTGGAGGGTTAACTCCTTTAGTTGTCTTGATAGATGTGGAGGGGTAACTCCTTTAGTTGTCCTGATAGATGTGGAGGGTAACTCCTTTAGTTGTCTGGATAGATGTGGAGGGTAACTCCTTTAGTTGTCTTGATAGATGTGGAGGGTAACTCCTTTAGTTGTCTGGATAGATGTGGAGGGTAACTCCTTTAGTTGTCCTGATAGATGTGGAGGGTAACTCCTTTAGTTGTCTGGATAGATGTGGAGGGTAACTCCTTTAGTTGTCTGGATAGATGTGGAGGGTAACTCCTTTAATTGTCTGGATAGATGGAGGGTAACTCCTTTAGTTGTCTGGATAGATGGAGGGTAACTCCTTTAGTTGTCTGGATAGATGTGGAGGGTAACTCCTTTAGTTGTCGGGATAGATGTGGAGGGTAACTCCTTTAGTTGTCTGGATAGATGTGGAGGGTAACTCCTTTAGTTGTCTGGATAGATGTGGAGGATAACTCCTTTAATTGTCTGGATAGATGGAGGGTAACTCCTTTAGTTGTCTGGATAGATGGAGGGTAACTCCTTTAGTTGTCTGGATAGATGTGGAGGGTTAAACTCCTTTAGTTGTCTGGATAGATGTGGAGGGTTAACTCCTTTAGTTGTCCTGATAGATGTGGTGGGTAACTCCTTTAGTTGTCTGGATAGATGTGGAGGGTAACTCCTTTAGTTGTCCTGATAGATGTGGAGGGTGACTCCTTTAGTTGTCTGGATAGATGTGGAGGGTAACTCATTTAGTTGTCCTGATAGATGTGGAGGGTAACTCCTTTAGTTGTCTGGATAGATGTGGAGGGTAACTCCTTTAGTTGTCCTGATAGATGTGGAGGGTAACTCATTTAGTTGTCCTGATAGATGTGGAGGGTAACTCCTTTAGTTGTCTGGATAGATGTGGAGGGGTAACTCCTTTAGTTGTCCTGATAGATGTGGAGGGTAACTCCTTTAGTTGTCTGGATAGATGTGGAGGGTAACTCCTTTAGTTGTCTGGATAGATGTGGAGGGTAACTCCTTTAGTTGTCTGGATAGATGTGGAGGGTAACACATTTAGTTGTCCTGATAGATGTGGAGGGTAACTCGTTTAGTTGTCTGGATAGATGTGGAGGGGTAACTCCTTTAGTTGCCTTGAGAGATGTGGAGGGTAACTCTTTTAGTTGTCTGGATAGATGTGGAGGGTAACTCCTTTAGTTGTCCTGATAGATGTGGAGGGTAACTCCTTTAGTTGTCTGGATAGATGTGGAGGGTAACTCATTTAGTTGTCCTGATAGATGTGGAGGGTAACTCCTTTAGTTGTCTGGATAGATGTGGAGGGTAACTCCTTTAGTTGTCTGGATAGATGTGGAGGGTAACTCCTTTAGTTGTCCTGATAGATGTGGAGGGTAACTCATTTAGTTGTCCTGATAGATGTGGAGGGTAACTCCTTTAGTTGTCTGGATAGATGTGGAGGGTAACTCCTTTAGTTGTCTGGATAGATGTGGAGGGTAACTCATTTAGTTGTCCTGATAGATGTGGAGGGTTAACTCCTTTAGTTGTCCGGATAGATGTGGAGGGTAACTCATTTAGTTGTCTGGATGGATGTGGAGGGTAACTCCTTTAGTTGTCTGGATAGATGTGGAGGGGTAACTCCTTTAGTTGTCTGGATAGATGTAGAGGGTTAACTCCTTTAGTTGTCGCTCCTTATTTTGATTTGTAGAAAAACATTTGTTTGTTAAAATGGTCGCTCGCGGTGGATGTCTTATTTATGTATTTATTTTATTTAACTTTGTTTTTAACTAGGCAAGTCAGTTAAGAATAAATTGTTATTTACAATGAAATACTTATTTACAATGACGGCCTACCCCGGCCAAACCTGGACTGACGCTGGGCCAATTGTACGCTGCCCTGTAGGACTCCCAATCGCAGCCGGTTGGGATACAGACTGGGTTTTAGGTTCCAGTTGTTGTTGCTAGTCAACTTTCAGTGGACAACACCCCATGAGTGTCTTTCAGTGGACAACACCCCATGAGTGTCTTTCAGTGGACAACACCCCATGAGTGTCTTTCAGTGGACAACCCCATGAGGGTCTTTCAGTGGACAACACCCATGAGTGTCTTTCAGTGGACAACCCCATGAGTGTCTTTCAGTGGACAACACCCATGAGTGTCTTTTAGTGGACAACACCCATGAGTGTCTTTCAGTGGACAACACCCCATGAGTGTCTTTTAGTGGACAACCCCATGAGTATCTTTTAGTGGACAACACCCCATGAGTGTCTTTCAGTGGACAACACCCCATGAGTGTCTTTCAGTGGACAACACCCCATGAGTGTCTTTCAGTGGACAACACCCCATGAGTGTCTTTCAGTGGACAACACCCATGAGTGTCTTTTAGTGGACAACTCCATGAGTGTCTTTCAGTGGACAACACCCCATGAGTGTCTTTCAGTGGACAACACCCCATGAGTGTCTTTCAGTGGACAACACCCCATGAGTGTCTTTCAGTGGACAACCCCATGAGTGTCTTTCAGTGGACAACACCCATGAGTGTCTTTTAGTGGACAACTCCATGAGTGTCTTTCAGTGGACAACACCCCATGAGTGTCTTTCAGTGGACAACACCACATGAGTGTATTTCAGTGGACAACACCCCATGAGTGTCTTTCAGTGGACAACCCCATGAGTGTCTTTCAGTGGACAAGACCCATGAGTGTCTTTTAGTGGACAACTCCATGAGTGTCTTTCAGTGGACAACACCCCATGAGTGTCTTTCAGTGGACAACACCCCATGAGTGTCTTTCAGTGGACAACACCATGAATGTCTTTCAGTGGACAACACCCATGAATGTATTTCAGTGGACAACCCCATGAGTGTCTTTCAGTGGACAACACCCCATGAGTGTCTTTCAGTGGACAACACCCCATGAGTGTTGTTCAGTGGACAACTCCATGAGGGTCTTTCAGTGGACAACACCCCATGAGTGTCGTTCAGTGGACAACACCCCATGAGTGTCGTTCAGTGGACAACACCCCATGAGTGTCGTTCAGTGGACAACACCCCATGAGTGTCTTTCAGTGGACAACACCATGAGTGTCTTTCAGTGGACAACACCAAGAGTGTCTTTCAGTGGACAACACCCCATGAGTGTCTTTCAGTGGACAACACCCCATGAGTGTCTTTCAGTGGACAACACCATGAGTGTCTTTCAGTGGACAACACCCCATTAATGTCTTTCAGTGGACAACACCCCATGAGTGTCTTTCAGTGGACAACACCCCATGAGTGTCTTTCAGTGGACAACACCCCATGAGTGTCTTTTAGTGGACAACCCCATGAGTATCTTTTAGTGGACAACACCCCATGAGTGTCTTTCAGTTGACAACACCCCATGAGTGTCTTTCAGTGGACAACACCCCATGAGTGTCGTTCAGTGGACAACACCCCATGAGTGTCTTTCAGTGGACAACACCCCATGAGTGTCTTTCAGTGGACAACACCCCATGAGTGTCTTTCAGTGGACAACACCCCATGAGTGTCGTTCAGTGGACAACCCCATGAGGGTCTTTCAGTGGACAACCCCATGAGTGTCTTTCAGTGGACAACACCCCATGAGTGTCTTTCAGTGGACAACACCCCATGAGTGTCGTTCAGTGGACAACACCCATGTGTGTCTTTCAGTGGACAACACCCCATGAGTGTCTTTCAGTGGACAACACCCCATGAGTGTCTTTCAGTGGACAACACCATGAGGGTCTTTCAGTGGACAACACCAAGAGTGTCTTTCAGTGGACAACACCATGAGTGTCTTTCAGTGGACAACACCCAAGAGTGTCTTTCAGTGGACAACACCCATGAGTGTCTTTCAGTGGACAACCCCATGAGTGTCTTTTAGTGGACAACACCCCATGAGTGTCTTTCAGTGGACAACACCATGAATGTCTTTCAGTGGACAACACCAAGAGTGTCTTTCAGTGGACAACACCATGAGTGTCTTTCAGTGGACAACACCCCATGAGTGTCTTTCAGTGGACAACACCCCATGAGTGTCTTTCAGTGGACAACACCATGAGTGTCTTTCAGTGGACAACACCCCATGAGTGTCTTTCAGTGGACAACACCCCATGAGTGTCTTTCAGTGGACAACACCCCATGAGTGTCTTTCAGTGGACAACACCCCATGAGTGTCTTTCAGTGGACAACACCCCATGAGTGTCTTTCAGTGGACAACACCCCATGAGTGTCTTTCAGTGGACAACACCCCATGAGTGTCTTTCAGTGGACAACACCCCATGAGGGTCTTTCAGTGGACAACACCCCATGAGTGTCTTTCAGTGGACAACACCCCATGAGGGTCTTTCAGTGGACAACACCCTATGAGTGTCTTTCAGTGGACAACACCCCATGAGTGTCGTTCAGTGGACAACACCCCATGAGTGTCGTTCAGTGGACAACACCCCATGAGTGTCGTTCAGTGGACAACACCCCATGAGTGTCGTTCAGAGGACAACACCCCATGAGTGTCGTTCAGTGGACAACACCCCATGAGTGTCTTTCAGTGGACAACACCCCATGAGTGTCTTTCAGTGGACAACACCCCATGAGTGTCTTTCAGTGGACAACACCAAGAGTGTCTTTCAGTGGACAACACCAAGAGTGTCTTTCAGTGGACAACACCAAGAGTGTCTTTCAGTGGACAACCCCATGAGTGTCTTTCAGTGGACAACACCATGAGTGTCTTTCAGTGGACAACCCCATGAGTGTCTTTCAGTGGACAACACCCCATGAGGGTCTTTCAGTGGACAACACCATGAGGGTCTTTCAGTGGACAACACCCCATGAGTGTCTTTCAGTGGACAACACCCCATGAGTGTCTTTCAGTGGACAACACCCCAAGAGTGTCTTTCAGTGGACAACACCATGAGTGTCTTTCAGTGGACAACACCAAGAGTGTCTTTCAGTGGACAACACACCATGAGTGTCTTTCAGTGGACAACACCCCATTAATGTCTTTCAGTGGACAACACCCCATGAGTGTCTTTCAGTGGACAACACCATGAGTGTCTTTCAGTGGACAACACCCCATGAGTGTCTTTCAGTGGACAACACCCCATGAGGGTCTTTCAGTGGACAACACCCCATTAATGTCTTTCAGTGGACAACACCCCATGAGTGTCTTTCAGTGGACAACACCATGAGTGTCTTTCAGTGGACAACACCCCATGAGTGTCTTTCAGTGGACAACACCCCATGAGTGTCTTTTAGTGGACAACACCCATGTGTGTCTTTCAGTGGACAACACCCCATGAGTGTCTTTCAGTGGACAACACCCCATGAGTGTCTTTCAGTGGACAACACCCCATGAGTGTCTTTCAGTGGACAACACCCCATGAGTGTCTTTCAGTGGACAACACCCCATGAGTGTCTTTCAGTGGACAACACCCCATGAGTGTCTTTCAGTGGACAACACCCCATGAGTGTCTTTCAGTGGACAACACCCCATGAGTGTCTTTCAGTGGACAACACCCCATGAGTGTCTTTTAGTGGACAACACCCATGAGTGTCTTTTAGTGGACAACACCCCATGAGGGTCTTTCAGTGGACAACACCCCATGAGTGTCTTTCAGTGGACAACACCATGAGTGTCTTTCAGTGGACAACACCAAGAGTGTCTTTCAGTGGACAACACCCCATGAGTGTCTTTCAGTGGACAACACCCCATGAGTGTCTTTCAGTGGACAACACCCCATGAGGGTCTTTCAGTGGACAACACCCCATGAGTGTCTTTCAGTGGACAACACCCATGAGTGTCTTTTAGTGGACAACTCCATGAGTGTCTTTCAGTGGACAACACCCCATGAGTGTCTTTCAGTGGACAACACCCCATGAGTGTCTTTCAGTGGACAACACCCCAAGAGTGTCGTTCAGTGGACAACACCCCATGAGTGTCGTTCAGTGGACAACACCCCATGAGTGTCGTTCAGTGGACAACACCCCATGAGTGTCTTTCAGTGGACAACACCAAGAGTGTCTTTCAGTGGACAACACCCCATGAGTGTCTTTCAGTGGACAACACCCCATGAGTGTCTTTCAGTGGACAACACCCCCTGAGTGTCTTTCAGTGGACAACACCCCATGAGTGTCTTTCAGTGGACAACACCATGAGTGTCTTTCAGAGCCTCTCCTTAAACCCCATCTTTTACGTTTTGTTTGTTGTCAGTGACTCTTCGCTACTTCCTGCTACTTCCCCTTTCTGTTTGAGCATCATTTGGTTTTCTTACCGGAGAACGTAACAGTTACACATGGAAGATCTATGATATTATAGTCATAGGCTGTGTGGGACAGAGACTAGGGGACATTAGTCATGGCTGTGTGGGACAGAGACTAGGGGACATTAGTCATAGGCTGTGTGGGACAGAGACTAGGGGACATTATAGTCATGGATGTGTGGGACAGAGACTAGGGGACATTAGTCATAGGCTGTGTGGGACAGAGACTAGGGGACATTATAGTCATGGATGTGTGGGACAGAGACTAGGGGACATTAGTCATGGCTGTGTGGGACAGAGACTAGGGGACATTAGTCATGGCTGTGTGGGACAGAGACTAGGGGACATTAGTCATGGCTGTGTGGGACAGAGACTAGGGGACATTAGTCATGGCTGTGTGGGACAGAGACTAGGGGACATTAGTCATGGCTGTGTGGGACAGAGACTAGGGGACATTAGTCATAGGCTGTGTGGGACAGAGACTAGGGGACATTAGTCATAGGCTGTGTGGGACAGAGACTAGGGGACATTATAGTCATGGATGTGTGGGACAGAGACTAGGGGACATTAGTCATGGCTGTGTGGGACAGAGACTAGGGGACATTAGTCATGGCTGTGTGGGACAGAGACTAGGGGACATTAGTCATGGCTGTGTGGGACAGAGACTAGGGGACATTAGTCATAGGCTGTGTGGGACAGAGACTAGGGGACATTAGTCATGGCTGTGTGGGACAGAGACTAGGGGACATTAGTCATAGGCTGTGTGGGACAGAGACTAGGGGACATTAGTCATGGCTGTGTGGGACAGAGACTAGGGGACATTAGTCATGGCTGTGTGGGACAGAGACTAGGGGACATTAGTCATGGCTGTGTGGGACAGAGACTAGGGGACATTAGTCATAGGCTGTGTGGGACAGAGACTAGGGGACATTAGTCATGGCTGTGTGGGACAGAGACTAGGGGACATTAGTCATGGCTGTGTGGGACAGAGACTAGGGGACATTAGTCATGGCTGTGTGGGACAGAGACTAGGGGTCATTATAGTCATGGCTGTGTGGGACAGAGACTAGGGGACATTAGTCATGGCTGTGTGGGACAGAGACTAGGGGACATAAGTCATGGCTGTGTGGGACAGAGACTAGGGGACATTAGTCATGGCTGTGTGGGACAGAGACTAGGGGACATTATCAATCAAATTTATTTATAAAGCCCTTCTTACATCAGCTGATGTTACAAAGTGCTGTACAGAAACCCAGCCTAAAACCCCAAACAGCAAGCAATGCAGGTGTAGAAGCACGGTGGCTAGGAAAAACTCCCTAGAAAGGCCAAAACCTAGGAAGAAACCTAGAGAGGAACCAGGCTATGAGGGGTGGCTAGGAAAACTCCCTAGAAAGGCCAGAACCTAGGAAGAAACCTAGAGAGGAACCAGGCTATGAGGGGTGGCTAGGAAAAACTCCCTAGAAAGGCCAGAACCTTAGGAAGAAACCTAGAGAGGAACCAGGCTATGAGGGGTGGCCAGTCCTCTTCTGGCTGTGCCGGGTGGAGATTATAACAGAACATGGCCAAGATGTTCAAATGTTCATAAACGACCAGTAGGGTCAAATAATAATAATCACAGTGAACAGGTCAGGGTTCCATAGCTGCAGGCAGAACAGTTGAAACTGGAGCAGCAGCATGACCAGGTGGACTGGGGACAGCAAGGAGTCATCAGGCCAGGTAGTCCTGAGGCATGGTCCTAGGGCTCAGGTCCTCCGAGAGAAGAGAGAAAGAAAGAGAGAGAAAGAAAGAGAGAGAGAGAATTAGAGAGAGCATGCTTAAATTCACACAGGACACCGGATAAGACAGGAGAAATACTCCAGATATAACAGACTGACCCTAGCCCCCCGACACATAAACTACTGCAGCATAAATACTGGAGGCTGAGACAGGAGGGGTCAGGAGACACTGTGGCCCCATCCGATGATACCCCCCGGACAGGGCCAAACAGGCAGGATATAACCCCACCCACTTTGCCAAAGCACAGCCCCCACACCACTAGAAGTAATCTTCAACCACCAACTTACCATCTTGAGACAAGGCCGAGTATAGCCCGGAAAGATCTCCGCCACGGCACAACCCAAGGGGGGGGCGCCAACCCAGACAGGAAGACCACGTCAGTGACTCAACCCCTCCCATGGACGGCATGGAAGAACACCAGTAGGCCAGTGACTCAGCCCCTGTAATAGGGTTAGAGGCAGAGAATCCCAGTGGAAAGAGGGGAACCGGCCAGGCAGAGACAGCAAGGGCGGTTCGTTGCTCCAGGGCCTTTCCGTTCACCTTCACACTCCTGGGCCAGACCACACTCATGGCTGTGTGGGACAGAGACTAGGGGACATGTTTGTCTAGGGGGTGGGGGGTGCTGTCTGTCTGGGGGGTGTCTGGGTGCTGTACAGTAATAACAGCAGCAGGTGTTCAGGCTTGGCCCCCGACTCTCTCCCTCTCTCTCTCTCTCTCTCTCTCTCTCTCTCTCTCTCTCTCTCTCTCTGTCTCTCTCTCTCTCTCTCTCTCTCTCTCTCTCTCTCTCTCTCTCTCTCTCTCTCTCTCTCTCTCTCTCTCTCTCTCTCTCTCTCTCTCTCTCTCTCTCTCTCTCTCTCTCTACGACCCCAGCCTGTCCTACTCTGTGTGGTGACAGAATTAAACGAATGTGATGAAAACAAATGACTCAATCATCCTGTCTAGACTGACGGAGCGTACTCTAGATCCCCTGAACACCGCCTGGTTGCATCACCGCCTGGTATTGCAACTGCTCGGCATCCAGTATTATTTTTTTTAAACTTTGGTTTATTTATTAACTGTATGTTTATAGAACGGCGTTGTGGGTTAATTAAGGGTTAGAAGGTAAAGCGTTACACCTGTTGTATTTGGGTCACAGGTGACACCATTTGATTTGACACAACAGGGAGAGACCCACTACACACTACACACTACACACTACACACTACACACTACACACTACACACACACACTACACACTACACACTACACACTACACACTACACACTACACACTACACACTACACACTACACACTACACACACTACACACTACACACTACACACTACACACTACACACTACACACTACACACTACACACTACACACTACACACTACACACACTACACACTACACACTACACACTACACACTACACACACTACACACTACACACTACACACTACACTACACACTACACACTACACACTACACACACTACACACTACACACTACACACCACACACTACACACTACACACTACACACTACACACTACACACTACACACACTACACACTACACACTACACACTACACACTACACACTACACACTACACACTACACACTACACACTACACACTACACACACTACACACTACACACCACACACTACACACTACACACTACACACTACACTACACACTACACACTACACACTACACACTACACACACTACACACTACACACTACACACTACACACTACACACTACACACTACACTACACACTACACTATACACACTACACACTACACACTACACACTATACACTACACACTACACACTAACACACTACACACTATACACACTACACACACACACACTATACACTACACACTACACACTACACACTACACACTACACACTACACACTACACACTACACACTACACACTACACACTACACACTACACACTATACACTACACACTACACACACTACACACACACACACTACACACTACACACTACACACTACACACTACACACTACACACTACACACTACACACTACACTACACACTACACACTACACACTACACACTACACACTACACACTACACACTACACACTATACACACTACACACTACACACACTACACACTACACACACTACACACTACACACACACACTACACACTACACACTACACACTACACACTACACACACTACACACTACACACACTACACACTACACACTACACACACTACACACACACACTACACACACTACACACTACACACACTACACACTACACACACATACACACTACACACACACTACACACTACACACTACACACTACACACACACACACTATACACACTACACACTACACACTACACACACACACTATACACACTACACACTACACACTATACACACTACACACTACACACTACACACACTACACACTACACACTACACACTACACACTACACACACACACTATACACACACACACTATACACACTACACACTACACACTACACACTACACACTACACACTACACACACCACACACACTACACACTACCCACACACACTATACACACTACACACACACACACACACTACACACTACACACTACACACTACACACTACACACTACACACACTACACACTACACACTACACACTACACACACACACACACACTACACACACTACACACACACACTACACACTACACACACTACACACTACACACACACATACACACTACACACACACACTATACACACTACACACACACACTACACACTATACACACTACACACTACACACACTACACACACTACACACTACACACTACACACACTACACACTACACACACTACACACACTACACACTACACACACACACACACACTACACACACTACACACACACACACACTATACACACTACACACTACACACACACTATACACACTACACACACTACACACACTACACACTACACACACTACACACACTACACACACACACACTACACACACACTATACACACTACACACACACACACTATACACACTACACACACACACACACACTACACACTATACACACTACACACACACACACTATACACACTACACACACACACACTATACACACTACACACACACACTATACACACTACACTACACACACACACACTATACACACTACACACACACACTATACACACTACACACACACACACACTACACACACTACACACTACACACACACACACACACTACACACTACACACACACACACTACACACTACACACACACACACACTACACACTACACACACTACACACACACACACACTACACACACTACACACACACACACTACACACTACACACTACACACACACACTACACACACTACACACACACACTACACACACTACACACACACACACACTACACACACACTACACACACTACACACTACACACACTACACACACACACACACTACACACTACACACACACTACACACACTACACACACACTACACACACTACACACTACACACACACTACACACACTACACACACACTACACACTACACACACTACACACACACTACACACACTACACACACACACACTACACACACTACACACTACACACACTACACACTACACACACACACACACACTACACACACTACACACACACACACACACACACACTACACACACACACACACACACTACACACTACACACTACACACACTACACACACTACACACACTACACACACACACTACACACACTACACACACTACACACACACACACTACACACACTACACACACACTACACACACACACTACACACACACTACACACACTACACACTACACACTACACACACACACACACACACACACTACACACTACACACACACACACTACACACACACACACACACACTACACACTACACACACACACACACACACTACACACACTACACACACACACACACACTACACACACTACACACTACACACTACACACACACACACACACTACACACTACACACTACACACTACACACACTACACACTACACACACACACACACACACACTACACACACACACACACACTACACACACACACACTACACACTACACACACTACACACTACACACTACACACACACACACACTACACACACTACACACACTACACACTACACACACACTACACACACACTACACACACACACACACTACACACACTACACACCACACACTACACACACTACACACACACACACACACACTACACACTACACACACACACACACTACACACACTACACACACACTACACACACTACACACACACACACACTACACACACTACACACTACACACACTACACACACACACACACACACTACACACACTACACACACACTACACACACTACACACACTACACACACACACACACTACACACACTACACACACACTACACACACTACACACACACACACTACACACACACTACACACACTACACACTACACACACTACACACTACACACACTACACACTACACACACACACACTACACACACTACACACACTACACACACACTACACACTACACACACTACACACACACACACACACTACACACACTACACACACACTACACACACACACACTACACACATACACACTACACACACTACACACACTACACACACACACACACACTACACACACACACACACTACACACACTACACACACACACACTACACACACTACACACACACACACACTACACACACTACACACACACACTACACACTACACACACTACACACACTACACACACACTACACACACACACTACACACACACACACACTACACACACTACACACTACACACACACTACACACTACACACTACACACACTACACACACACACACACTACACACTACACACACACACACACACACACACACACTACACACACACACACACACACACTACACACACACACACACACTACACACACACACACTACACACACACACTACACACACTACACACTACACACACTACACACTACACACACTACACACACTACACACACACACACACTACACACACACACACTACACACACTACACACTACACACACTACACACTACACACTACACACACACACACACTACACACACACACACACACACACACTACACACACACACACACACACACACACACACACACACACACACACACACACACACACACACACACACTACACACTACACACACACTACACACTACACACTACACACTACACACACACACACTACACACACACACTACGCACACACACTACAGACACACACACTTCACACACACACACTACACACACACACTACACACACACTACACACACACACACACACACACACACACTGTAGTCATACCACCAGGAGCTATGGGAAAACAGCCCGGGCCAAAAGGTGAGGAAGAGGTGAGGATGATGATGTCTGTTTTTAAAGTCACCTTGGATTTCTTATTAAAGTGGTGAAATGTTTAGCTGTGTGACGGTGTATTTCAGAGCGTTATTATTAGCTGGGTTGATCCCCGATCTGGAAACACATTGAGGAAATGTTTGGTCTAATTGGAAGCGACAGTAGTCAACACACACAGAGACATGAATCCCAGTCTTCCACCCCCTGAATGTTCCCTCTCTCCCCTCTCTCTCCTCTCTCTCCCCTCTCCCCCCTCTCCCCTCTCTTCCCCCTCTCCCCCCTCACCCCTCTCTCTCTTCTCTCCCCTCTCCCCTCTCTCCCCTCTCTCCCCTCTCCCCTCTCTCCCCTCTCCCTCTCTCCTCTCTCTCCCTCTCTCTCCCTCTCTCTCCCCTCTCTCCCCCTCTCCCCTCTCCCTCTCTCTCCTCTCTCCCCTCTCTCCCCTTCTCTCCCCTCTCTCCCCTCTCTCCCTCTCTCCCCTCTCTCCCCCTCTCCCCTCTCTCCCCTCTCCCCCTCTCCCCCTCTCTCCCCTCTCCCCTCTCTCCCCTCTCTCCCCTCTCTCCCCTCTCTCCCCTCTCTCCCCTCTCTCCCCTCTCCCCTCTCTCCCCTCTCTCCCTCTCCCCTCTCCCCCTCTCTGAATGTCCCCTCTCTCCCCTCTCCCCCTCTCTCCCCTCTCTCCCCTCTCTCTCCCCTCTCTCCCCTCTCTCCCCCCCTCCCAGACCGTATTCAGCCCCGGACTGGTCCAATGTCCACACAGCTCTCCTCTGGCGTTAAGGTCCTAACTAGCTCCTCTCCCCCCTCCTCCCAGACCGTATTCAGCCCCGGACTGGTCCAATGTCCACACAGCTCTCCTCTGGCTTTAAGGTCCTAACTAGCTCCTCTCCCCTCTCTCTCCTCTGGCTTTAAGGTCCTAACTAGCTCCTCTCCCCTCTCTCTCCTCTGGCTTTAAGGTCCTAACTAGCTCCTCTCCCCTCTCTCTCCTCTGGCTTTAAGGTCCTAACTAGCTCCTCTCCCCTCTCTCTCCTCTGGCTTTAAGGTCCTAACTAGCTCCTCTCCCCTCTCTCTCCTCTGGCTTTAAGGTCCTAACTAGCCAGCTAAACGTCTGCCTGAAGGAAAAAAAACACATTTCAACTGCAGAGACTCAACTAAGGCCCTTCTGGCACAGGGCTCGTGAGAATGATCGTATAAATGACAAAGTTAATATCGGAGAGGGATCGAAATTAGAACTGACACGGGGAGAGGGTGGGTGTGTGTGTGTGTGTGTGTGTGTGAGGACATTCAGCACACCTTCTATTGCTTATTATCAGCAGGGTTCAATCCAGAATCCAGACAGTCTGCTGTTATAAATACTGGATAAATAACAGTCTGCCTTCATCGACTAGGTGGGTTGGGGGGGGTGATGGGTGAAGAGGTGGGTGGGGGGTGAAGGGGTGAATGAGAAAGGGGGGTGATGGGAGGAGTGAGAGAGGTGGGTTAGGGGGGCGAAGGGGTGAATGAGAGAGGGGGGTGAGGGTGGTGTAGGGGTGAATGAGAGAGGGGGTGAGGGGTGAAGAGGTGGGTGGGGGGTGAAGGGGTGAATGAGAGAGGGGGGGATGGGAGGAGTGAGAGAGGTGGGTTAGGGGGGTGGTGAAGGGGTGAATGAGAGGTGGGTTAGGGGGGTGATGGGAGGGGGAGAGAGGTGGGTGAGGTGGGTGAGAGGAGGAGTGAGAGAGGGGGTGATGGGAGGGGTGAAGGAGGTGGGTTAGGGGGGTGGTGAAGGGGTGAATGAGAGGTGGGTTAGGGGGGTGATGGGAGGGGGGAGAGGTGGGTTAGGGGGGTGATGGGAGGGGGAGAGAGGTGGGTGAGAGGAGGAGTGAGAGAGGGGGGTGATGGGAGGGGTGAAGGAGGTGGTGAAGGGGAGTCCATAGTCCTCTACTGATCTCTACAGGGTTCAGTAACGGGTCCATCTACCCAGCAGGCTAATATCAGGTAGGTTCTGCAGTCCAGCCCAGACAGAGGGACTGACGGCCATCAGATAGGCAGCAGACTGTCAGATGGGAAGATCTCCAATACCGGGCCGGCTATATTTACACAATGTTGCTCACACGTTTCCAGGCAACCAAGGGCTTTCCTCCTCGACTAACGCAGAGTCCAGCACCCCCACAGAGTCCAGCACCCCCACAGAGTCCGACACCCCCACAGAGTCCGACACCCCCACAGAGTCCGACACCCCCACAGAGTCCGACACCCCCACAGAGTCCGACACCCCCACAGAGTCCGACACCCCCACAGAGTCCGACACCCCCACAGAGTCCACCACCCCCACAGAGTCCGACACCCCCCACAGAGTCCGACACCCCCCACAGAGTCCACCACCCCCACAGAGTCCGACACCCCCACAGAGTCCGACACCCCCACAGAGTCCGACACCCCCACAGAGTCCGACACCCCCACAGAGTCCGACACCCCCACAGAGTCCGACACCCCCACAGAGTCCGACACCCCCACAGAGTCCGACACCCCCACAGAGTCCGACACCCCCACAGAGTCCACCACCCCCACGTTGCAGCTGCTGGCTCGACCTCCGACTCAACTCTCTTCAAAACAGCGCCGACCGGAACTGGACGGGCCGACCGGGAAGTGGACGGGCTGATAGGGGATGGATGGGCTGTATGTGTGTGTGTGTGTGTGTGGACGGGCTGTATGTGTGTGTGTGTGTGGACGGGCTGTATGTGTGTGTGTGTGTGTGTGGATGGGCTGTGTGTGTGGATGGGCTGATAGGGGATGGATGGCTGTGTGTGTGTGTGTGTGTGTGTGTGTGTGTGTGTGTGGACGGGCTGTATGTGTGTGTGTGTGTGTGTGTGTGTGTGTGGACGGGCTGTATGTGTGTGTGTGATGGGCTGATAGGGGATGGATGGTGTGTGTGTGTGTGTGTGTGTGTGTGTGTGTGTGTGTGTGTGTGTGTGTGTGTGTGTGTGTGTGTGTGTGTGTGTGTGTGTGTGTGTGTGTGTGTGTGTGTGTGTGTGTGTGTGTGTGTGTGGACGAGGTTCTAGACGAAGGGTTGAAGGATGTGGACGGGGATATATATATGTATATACAGGGCCAGAGGAGATTAGTCAGTCGGTCCCATAATGCCCAAACCAACAGTCCATCTCTGATACCTGGATTAGTCTCCCTCGGGGTGAGAGAGCAACCAATTACAGCCCTAATGACAAACCATGTGAGGAATGACATCAGCAGCTATCATAACAGACGGGGGGGGTAATGGGGAAGGCGAGAGGGCTGGGACGGACAGGGACAGAGAGAGACGGGGGGAGAGGGCAGGGACGGACAGGGACAGAGAGAGACGGAGGGGGGACGGACAGGGACAGAGAGAGACGGAGGGGGGGACGGACAGGGACAGAGAGAGACGGGGAGAGAGGGCAGGGACGGACAGGGACAGAGAGAGATGGAGGGGGGGCAGAGACGGACAGGGACAGAGAGAGACGGGGAGAGAGGGCAGGGACGGACAGGGACAGAGAGAGACGGGGGGGCAGGGACAGACAGGGACAGAGAGAGACGGAGGGGGGGCAGGGACAGAGAGAGACGGGGAGAGGGCAGGGACGAAAAGGGACAGAGAGAGACGGTGGGAGAGGGCAGGGACGGACAGGGACAGAGAGAGACGGTGGGAGAGGGCAGGGACGGACAGGGACAGAGAGAGACGGTGGGAGAGGGCAGGGACGGACAGGGACAGAGAGAGACGGAGGGGGGCAGGGATGGACAGGGACAGAGAGAGACGGTCGGAGGGGGAGGGACAGACAGGGACAGAGAGAGACGGGGAGAGGGCAGGGACGGACAGGGACAGAGAGAGACGGAGGGGGGCAGGAACGGACAGGGACAGACAGAGACGGGGTGAGGGCAGGGATGGACAGGGACAGAGAGAGACGGTCGGAGGGGGGAGGGACAGACAGGGACAGAGAGAGACGGGGGGAGAGGGCAGGGACGGACAGGGACAGAGAGAGACGGTGGGAGAGGGCAGGGACGGACAGGGACAGAGAGAGACGGGGGAGAGGGCAGGGACGGACAGGGACAGAGAGAGACGGTGGGAGAGGGCAGGGACGGACAGGGACAGAGAGAGACGGGGGGCAGGGACAGACAGGGACAGAGAGAGACGGAGGGGGGGGGCAGGGACAGAGAGAGACGGGGGGAGAGGGCAGGGACGAAAAGGGACAGAGAGAGACGGAGGGGGGCAGGGACAGAGAGAGACGGAGGGGGGCAGGAACGGACAGGGACAGACAGAGACGGGGGTGAGGGCAGGGACGGACAGGGACAGAGAGAGACGGTGGGGGGCAGGGACGGACAGGGACAGAGAGAGACGGGGAGGGGGCAGGGACGGACAGGGACAGAGAGAGACGGGGGAGGGGGCAGGGACGGACAGGGACAGAGAGAGACGGTGGGAGAGGGCAGGGACGGACAGGGACAGAGAGAGACGGGGGGAGGGGGCAGGGACGGACAGGGACAGAGAGAGACGGGGGGAGGGGGCAGGGACGGACAGGGACAGAGAGAGAGACGGTGGGGGGGCAGGGTTGGACAGGGACAGAGAGAGACGGAGGGTAGGGACAGACAGGGACAGAGAGAGACGGGGGGAGAGTGCAGGGACGGACAGGGACAGAGAGAGACAGAGGGGGCAGGGACAGAGAGAGACGGAGGGGGGCAGGAACGGACAGGGACAGAGAGAGACGGTGGGGGGGCAGGGACGGACAGGGACAGAGAGAGACGGTGGGAGAGGGCAGGGACGGACAGGGACAGAGAGAGACGGGGGGAGGCAGGGATGGACAGGGACAGAGAGAGACGGAGGGTAGGGACAGACAGGGACAGAGAGAGACGGGGGGAGAGGGCAGGGACGGACAGGGACAGAGAGAGACGGGGGGCAGGGACGGACAGGGACAGAGAGAGACGGGGGGGGACGGACAGGGACAGAGAGAGACGGAGGGGGGGCAGTGGAAAAAGAGCCGGTCGAGTGTTCAGATGGATAAGGACAGACGGGAACAGAGAGAGAGAGGGTGCAGCTTTGAGGATGAGGGGGAGTGGATATGTCCTTCACCCCTCTAAATCCCACCAGTCTGGAAGCTTGATTGGGAGCAGTGTCTGGGGGCCGGGGGCTGAGGTGTGGGGGCTGAGGGCCAGTGTCTGGGGGCCGGGGGCTGAGGGCCAGAGTCTGGGGGCCGGGGGCTGAGGTGTGGGGGCTGATGGGGTTTTCGTGTTTTAATGTCACGTGCACAGGTACAGTGAAAAGTCTTGCAAGCTCTAAACCAAACGTAGCTCTAAACAGTATCAACGTAGCTCTAAACAATATCAACGTAGCTCTAAACCCAACGTAGCACTAAACAATATCAACGTAGCACTAAACAATATCAACGTAGCTCTAAACAATATCAACGTAGCTCTAAACAATATCAACGTAGCACTAAACAATATCAACGTAGCTCTAAACAATATCAACGTAGCTCTAAACAATATCAACGTACCACTAAACAATATCAACGTAGCTCTAAACAATATCAACATAGCTCTAAACAATATCAACGTAGCTCTAAACAATACCAACGTAGCTCTAAACAATACCAACGTAGCTCTAAACAATATCAACGTACCACTAAACAATATCAACGTAGCTCTAAACAATATCAACATAGCTCTAAACAATATCAACGTAGCTCTAAACAATATCAACGTAGCTCTAAACAATACCAACGTAGCTCTAAACAATATCAACGTAGCTCTAAACAATATCAACGTAGCACTAAACAATATCAACGTAGCACTAAACAATATCAACGTAGCTCTAAACAATATCAACGTAGCTCTTAACAATATCAACGTAGCACTAAACAATATCAACGTAGCTCTAAACAATATCAACGTAGCACTAAACAATATCAGCGTAGCTCTAAACAATATCAACGTAGCTCTAAACAATATCAACGTAGCTCTAAACCCAACGTAGCTCTAAACAATATCAACGTAGCTCTAAACAATATCAACGTAGCTCTAAACAATATCAACGTAGCTCTAAACAATATCAACATAGCACTAAACCCAACGTAGCACTAAACAATATCAACGTAGCTCTAAACAATAACAACGTAGCTCTAAACAATATCAACGTAGCTCTAAACAATATCAACGTAGCACTAAACCCAACGTAGCTCTAAACAATATCAACGTAGCTCTAAACAATATCAACGTAGCTCTAAACAATATCAACGTAGCTCTAAACAATATCAACGTAGCTCTAAACAATATCAACGTAGCACTAAACCCAACGTAGCTCTAAACAATATCAACGTAGCTCTAAACAATATCAACGTAGCTCTAAACAATATCAACGTAGCACTAAACAATATCAACGTAGCTCTAAACAATATCAACGTAGCACTAAACCCAACGTAGCACTAAACAATATCAACGTAGCTCTAAACAATAACAACGTAGCTCTAAACAATATCAACGTAGCACTAAACAATATCAACGTAGCACTAAACAATATCAACGTAGCTCTAAACAATATCAACGTAGCTCTAAACAATATCAACGTAGCACTAAACATTAACAACGTAGCACTAAACAATAACAACGTAGCTCTAAACAATAACAACGTAGCTCTAAACAATATCAACGTAGCTCTAAACAATATCAACGTAGCACTAAACCCAACGTAGCACTAAACAATATCAACGTAGCTCTAAACAATAACAACGTAGCTCTAAACAATATCAACGTAGCACGAAACCCAACGTAGCTCTAAACAATATCAACGTAGCTCTAAACAATATCAACGTAGCTCTAAACCCAACGTAGCACTAAACAATATCAACGTAGCACTAAACAATATCAACGTAGCTCTAAACCCAACGTAGCTCTAAACAATATCAACGTAGCTCTAAACAATATCAACGTAGCACTAAACCCAACGTAGCTCTAAACAATATCAACGTAGCTCTAAACAATATCAACGTAGCTCTAAACAATATCAACGTAGCACTAAACAATATCAACGTAGCACTAAACAATATCAAAGTAGCACTAAACAATATCAATGTAGCTCTAAACAATATCAACGTAGCTCTAAACAATATCAACGTAGCACTAAACAATATCAACGTAGCTCTAAACAATATCAACGTAGCACTAAACAATATCAACGTAGCTCTAAACAATATCAACGTAGCTCTAAACAATATCAACGTAGCACTAAACAATATCAACGTAGCACTAAACAATATCAACGTAGCTCTAAACAATATCAACGTAGCACTAAACAATATCAACGTAGCTCTAAACAATATCAACGTAGCTCTAAACAATATCAACGTAGCACTAAACAATATCAACGTAGCTCTAAACAATATCAACGTAGCTCTAAACAATATCAACGTAGCTCTAAACAATATCAACGTAGCTCTAAACAATATCAACGTAGCTCTAAACAATATCAACGTAGCACTAAACAATATCAACGTAGCACTAAACAATATCAACGTAGCTCTAAACAATATCAACGTAGCACTAAACAATATCAACGTAGCACTAAACAATATCAACGTAGCACTAAACAATATCAACGTAGCACTAAACAATATCAACGTAGCTCTAAACAATATCAACGTAGCTCTAAACAATATCAACGTAGCACTAAACAATATCAACGTAGCACTAAACAATATCAACGTAGCTCTAAACAATATCAACGTAGCACTAAACAATATCAACGTAGCACTAAACAATATCAACGTAGCACTAAACAATATCAACGTAGCTCTAAACAATATCAACGTAGCTCTAAACAATAACAACGTAGCTCTAAACAATAACAACATAGCTCTAAACAATAACAACGTAGCTCTAAACAATATCAACGTAGCTCTAAACAATATCAACGTAGCTCTAAACAATATCAACGTAGCTCTAAACAATAACAACGTAGCACTAAACCCAACGTAGCTCTAAACAATATCAACGTAGCTCTAAACCCAACGTAGCTCTAAACAATATCAACGTAGCTCTAAACAATATCAACGTAGCTCTAAACAATATCAACGTAGCTCTAAACAATATCAACGTAGCTCTAAACAATAACAACGTAGCACTAAACCCAACGTAGCTCTAAACAATATCAACGTAGCTCTAAACCCAACGTAGCTCTAAACAATATCAACGTAGCTCTAAACAATATCAACGTAGCACTAAACAATATCAACGTAGCACTAAACAATATCAACGTAGCTCTAAACAATATCAACGTAGCTCTAAACAATATCAACGTAGCTCTAAACAATATCAACGTAGCACTAAACAATATCAACGTAGCTCTAAACAATATCAACGTAGCTATAAACAATAACAACGTAGCTCTAAACAATAACAACGTAGCTCTAAAAATCACAAGGTAGAACAAAAACGCACAATAAATAAAATTAAGAACATGAGAAAGAAAGAACACTGAACTAAAATATAAACGTAAAATGCAACTATTTCAACAACTCTACTGACTTACAGTTCAAATAAAGAAATCAGTCAATTTAAATACATTTATGAGGCCCTAATCTATGGATTTCACATGACTGGGAATACAGATATGAATCTGTTGGTCACAGATACCTTAATAATAAGGTAGGGGGCGTGGATCAGAAAACCAGTCAGTATCTGGTGTGACCACCATTTGCCTCATGCGGCGCGACACATCTCCTTCGCATAGAGTTGATCAGGCTGTTGATTGTGGCCTGGGGAATGTTGGTCCCACTCCTTCTTCAATGGCTGTGCCAAGTCGCTGGATATTATCATGCTGAAACATGAGGTGATGGCAGCGGACGAATGGCACCACAATGGGGCCTCAGGATCTCGTCACGGTATCTCTGGGCATTTAAATTGCAATCAATAAAATGCAGGAAGGGAGGGAGGGAGGGAGGGAGGGAGGGAGGGAGGGAGCTAGATAACGAGTGGTTGATGGTTCAGGGTCAGATGTTAGAAAACAGTCAATAAAATGGAGCCTGTTTGAGCTGAGGAGGAGATAACATCCTGGTCAGTAGAGGGACCAGTATAGCCTCTCTCTATAGACCTGGGCTGCATCCTGGTCAGTATAGCCTCTCTCTATAGACCTGGGCTGCATCCTGGTCAGTAGAGGGGTCAGTATAGCCTCTCTCTATAGACCTGGGCTGCATCCTGGTCAGTATAACCTCTCTCTATAGACCTGGGCTGCATCCTGGTCAGTAGAGGGGTCAGTATAGCCTCTCTCTATAGACCTGGGCTGCATCCTGGTCAGTAGAGGGACCAGTATAACCTCTCTCTATAGACCTGGGCTGCATCCTGGTCAGTATAGCCTCTCTCTATAGACCTGGGCTGCATCCTGGTCAGTAGAGGGGTCAGTATAGCCTCTCTCTATAGACCTGGGCTGCATCCTGGTCAGTATAGCCTCTCTCTATAGACCTGGGCTGCATCCTGGTCAGTAGAGGGGTCAGTATAGCCTCTCTCTATAGACCTGGGCTGCATCCTGGTCAGTATAGCCTCTCTCTATAGACCTGGGCTGCATCCTGGTCAGTAGAGGGATCAGTATAACCTCTCTCTATAGAGCTGGGCTTGCATCCCAAATGGCACCCTATTCTCTATGTAGTGCACTACTTTAGACCAGAACCCTATTCCCTATGTAGTACACTACTTTAGACCAAAACCCTATTCCCTATGTAGTGCACTACTTTAGACCAGAACCCTATTCCCTATGTAGTGCACTACTTTAGACCAGGGCCCTATTCCCTATGTAGTGCACTACTTTAGACCAGAACCCTATTCCCTATGTAGTGCACTACTTTAGACAAGGGCCCTATTCCCTATGTAGTGCACTACTTTAGACCAGATCCCTATTCCCTATGTAGTGCACTACTTTAGACCAGGGCCCTATTCCCTATGTAGTGCACTACTTTAGACCAGGACCCTATTCCCTATGTAGTGCACTACTTTAGACCAGGGCCCTATTCCCTATGTAGTGCACTACTTTAGACCAGGGCCCTATTCCCTATGTAGTGCACTACTTTAGACCAGAACCCTATTCCCTATGTAGTGCACTACTTTAGACCAGGGCCCTATTCCCTATGTAGTGCACTACTTTAGACCAGGACCCTATTCCCTATGTAGTGCACTACTTTAGACCAGGACCCTATTCCCTATGTAGTGCACTACTTTAGACCAGGGCCCTATTCCCTATGTAGTGCACTACTTTAGACCAGGACCCTATTCCCTATGTAGTGCACTACTTTAGACCAGAATCCTATTCCCTATGTAGTGCACTACTTTAGACCAGGGCCCATAGGGGAAGCAGGGAGGATGAGAGACAGAGAATTAAACAATATAAAAATGCCACTTTGTTCCATTTAACGGTTTGTCTGGAAGGAATTCAAGCTCCTCCCAACTCATTTAATCACTGAAACACATCAAAAAACATTCAGAAGGCCAGTTTAATTAGCCTGTAACATTCAGAAGGCCAGTTTAATTAGCCTAAACATTCAGAAGGCCAGTTTAATTAGCCTAAACATTCAGAAGGCCAGTTTAATTAGCCTGTAACATTCAGAAGGCCAGTTTAATTAGCCTAAACATTCAGAAGGCCAGTTTAATTAGCCTAAACATTCAGAAGGCCAGTTTAATTAGCCTAAACATTCAGAAGGCCAGTTTAATTAGCCTAAACATTCAGAAGGCCAGTTTAATTAGCCTGTAACATTCAGAAGGCCAGTTTAATTAGCCTAAACATTCAGAAGGCCAGTTTAATTAGCCTAAACATTCAGAAGTCCAGTTTAATTAGCCTGTAACATTCAGAAGGCCAGTTTAATTAGCCTAAACATTCAGAAGTCCAGTTTAATTAGCCTAAACATTCAGAAGGCCAGTTTAATTAGCCTAAACATTCAGAAGTCCAGTTTAATTAGCCTGTAACATTCATAAGGCCAGTTTAATTAGCCTGTAACATTCAGAAGGCCAGTTTAATTAGCCTGTAACATTCAGAAGGCCAGTTTAATTAGCCTAAACATTCAGAAGGCCAGTTTAATTAGCCTAAACATTCAGAAGGCCAGTTTAATTAGCCTAAACATTCAGAAGTCCAGTTTAATTAACCTGTAACATTCAGAAGGCCAGTTTAATTAGCCTAAACATTCAGAAGGCCAGTTTAATTAGCCTGTAACATTCAGAAGGCCAGTTTAATTAGCCTGTAACATTCAGAAGGCCAGTTTAATTAGCCTGTAACATTCAGAAGTCCAGTTTAATTAGCCTGTAACATTCAGAAGGCCAGTTTAATTAGCCTGTAACATTCAGAAGTCCAGTTTAATTAGCCTGTAACATTCAGAAGTCCAGTTTAATTAGCCTGTAACATTCAGAAGTCCAGTTTAATTAGCCTAAACATTCAGAAGTCCAGTTTAATTAGCCTAAACATTCAGAAGTCCAGTTTAATTAGCCTGTAACATTCAGAAGTCAGGTTTAATTAGCCTCAACATTCAGAAGGCCAGTTTAATTAGCCTAAACATTCAGAAGGCCAGTTTAATTAGCCTGTAACATTCAGAAGGCCAGTTTAATTAGCCTGTAACATTCAGAAGTCCAGTTTAATTAGCCTGTAACATTCAGAAGGCCAGTTTAATTAGCCTAAACATTCAGAAGGCCAGTTTAATTAGCCTAAACATTCAGAAGTCCAGTTTAATTAGCCTGTAACATTCAGAAGTCCAGTTTAATTAGCCTAAACATTCAGAAGGCCAGTTTAATTAGCCTGTAACATTCAGAAGGCCAGTTTAATTAGCCTGTAACATTCAGAAGTCCAGTTTAATTAGCCTGTAACATTCAGAAGGCCAGTTTAATTAGCCTGTAACATTCAGAAGTCCAGTTTAATTAGCCTGTAACATTCAGAAGTCCAGTTTAATTAGCCTGTAACATTCAGAAGGCCAGTTTAATTAGCCTGTAACATTCAGAAGGCCAGTTTAATTAGCCTAAACATTCAGAAGGCCAGTTTAATTAGCCTAAACATTCAGAAGGCCAGTTTAATTAGCCTGTAACATTCAGAAGGCCAGTTTAATTAGCCTGTAACATTCAGAAGGCCAGTTTAATTAGCCTGTAACATTCAGAAGGCCAGTTTAATTAGCCTGTAACATTCAGAAGTCCAGTTTAATTAGCCTGTAACATTCAGAAGGCCAGTTTAATTAGCCTGTAACATTCAGAAGTCCAGTTTAATTAGCCTGTAACATTCAGAAGGCCAGTTTAATTAGCCTGTAACATTCAGAAGGCCAGTTTAATTAGCCTGTAACATTCAGAAGGCCAGTTTAATTAGCCTAAACATTCAGAAGGCCAGTTTAATTAGCCTGTAACATTCAGAAGGCCAGTTTAATTAGCCTAAACATTCAGAAGGCCAGTTTAATTAGCCTGTAACATTCAGAAGGCCAGTTTAATTAGCCTGTAACATTCAGAAGGCCAGTTTAATTAGCCTAAACATTCAGAAGTCCAGTTTAATTAGCCTAAACATTCAGAAGTCCAGTTTAATTAGCCTAAACATACAGAAGGCCAGTTTAATTAGCCTAAACATTCAGAAGGCCAGTTTAATTAGCCTGTAACATTCAGAAGGCCAGTTTAATTAGCCTGTAACATTCAGAAGTCCAGTTTAATAAGCCTGTAACATTCAGAAGGCCAGTTTAATTAGCCTAAACATTCAGAAGGCCAGTTTAATTAGCCTAAACTTTCAGAAGTCCAGTTTAATTAGCCTGTAACATTCAGAAGGCCAGTTTAATTAGCCTGTAACATTCAGAAGGCCAGTTTAATTAGCCTAAACATTCAGAAGGCCAGTTTAATTAGCCTGTAACATTCAGAAGTCCAGTTTAATTAGCCTGTAACATTCAGAAGGCCAGTTTAATTAGCCTGTAATATTCAGAAGGCCAGTTTAATTAGCCTGTAACATTCAGAAGTCCAGTTTAATTAGCCTGTAACATTCAGAAGGCCAGTTTAATTAGCCTGTAACATTCAGAAGGCCAGTTTAATTAGCCTAAACATTCAGAAGGCCAGTTTAATTAGCCTGTAACATTCAGAAGGCCAGTTTAATTAGCCTGTAATATTCAGAAGGCCAGTTTAATTAGCCTGTAACATTCAGAAGTCCAGTTTAATTAGCCTGTAACATTCAGAAGGCCAGTTTAATTAGCCTGTAACATTCAGAAGGCCAGTTTAATTAGCCTAAACATTCAGAAGGCCAGTTTAATTAGCCTGTAACATTCAGAAGGCCAGTTTAATTAGCCTGTAACATTCAGAAGGCCAGTTTAATTAGCCTGTAACATTCAGAAGGCCAGTTTAATTAGCCTGTAACATTCAGAAGGCCAGTTTAATTAGCCTGAACATTCAGAAGGCCAGTTTAATTAGCCTGTAACATTCAGAAGTCCAGTTTAATTAGCCTGTAACATTCAGAAGTCCAGTTTAATTAGCCTAAACATTCAGAAGGCCAGTTTCAGAAGTCCAGTTTAATTAGCCTGTAACATTCAGAAGTCCAGTTTAATTAGCCTGTAACATTCAGAAGGCCAGTTTAATTAGCCTGTAACATTCAGAAGTCCAGTTTAATTAGCCTGTAACATTCAGAAGTCCAGTTTAATTAGCCTGTAACATTCAGAAGGCCAGTTTAATTAGCCTGTAACATTCAGAAGTCCAGTTTAATTAGCCTAAACATTCAGAAGGCCAGTTTAATTAGCCTGTAACATTCAGAAGTCCAGTTTAATTAGCCTGAACATTCAGAAGTCCAGTTTAAGTAGCCTGTAACATTCAGAAGTCCAGTTTAATTAGCCTGTAACATTCAGAAGGCCAGTTTAATTAGCCTAAACATTCAGAAGGCCAGTTTAATTAGCCTGTAACATTCAGAAGGCCAGTTTAATTAGCCTGTAACATTCAGAAGTCCAGTTTAATTAGCCTAAACATTCAGAAGGCCAGTTTAATTAGCCTGTAACATTCAGAAGGCCAGTTTAATTAGCCTAAACATTCAGAAGGCCAGTTTAATTAGCCTGAACATTCAGAAGGCCAGTTTAATTAGCCTGTAACATTCAGAAGGCCAGTTTAATTAGCCTGAACATTCAGAAGGCCAGTTTAATTAGCCTAAACATTCAGAAGTCCAGTTTAATTAGCCTGTAACATTCAGAAGTCCAGTTTAATTAGCCTAAACATTCAGAAGGCCAGTTTAATTAGCCTGTAACATTCAGAAGTCCAGTTTAATTAGCCTAAACATTCAGAAGGCCAGTTTAATTAGCCTGTAACATTCAGAAGGCCAGTTTAATTAGCCTGTAACATTCAGAAGGCCAGTTTAATTAGCCTGAACATTCAGAAGGCCAGTTTAATTAGCCTGTAACATTCAGAAGTCCAGTTTAATTAGCCTGTAACATTCAGAAGTCCAGTTTAATTAGCCTAAACATTCAGAAGTCCAGTTTAATTAGCCTAAACATTCAGAAGGCCAGTTTAATTAGCCTAAACATTCAGAAGGCCAGTTTAATTAGCCTAAACATTCAGAAGTCCAGTTTAATTAGCCTGTAACATTCAGAAGTCCAGTTTAATTAGCCTGTAACATTCAGAAGTCCAGTTTAATTAGCCTGTAACATTCAGAAGTCCAGTTTAATTAGCCTGTAACATTCAGAAGGCCAGTTTAATTAGCCTGTAACATTCAGAAGTCCAGTTTAATTAGCCTGTAACATTCAGAAGTCCAGTTTAATTAGCCTGTAACATTCAGAAGGCCAGTTTAATTAGCCTGTAACATTCAGAAGTCCAGTTTAATTAGCCTAAACATTCAGAAGGCCAGTTTAATTAGCCTGTAACATTCAGAAGTCCAGTTTAATTAGCCTGAACATTCAGAAGTCCAGTTTAATTAGCCTGTAACATTCAGAAGTCCAGTTTAATTAGCCTGTAACATTCAGAAGGCCAGTTTAATTAGCCTAAACATTCAGAAGGCCAGTTTAATTAGCCTGTAACATTCAGAAGGCCAGTTTAATTAGCCTGTAACATTCAGAAGGCCAGTTTAATTAGCCTGTAACATTCAGAAGGCCAGTTTAATTAGCCTGTAACATTCAGAAGTCCAGTTTAATTAGCCTAAACATTCAGAAGGCCAGTTTAATTAGCCTGTAACATTCAGAAGGCCAGTTTAATTAGCCTAAACATTCAGAAGGCCAGTTTAATTAGCCTGTAACATTCAGAAGTCCAGTTTAATTAGCCTGTAACATTCAGAAGTCCAGTTTAATTAGCCTGTAACATTCAGAAGTCCAGTTTAATTAGCCTGTAACATTCAGAAGGCCAGTTTAATTAGCCTGTAACATTCAGAAGGCCAGTTTAATTAGCCTAAACATTCAGAAGTCCAGTTGAATTAGCCTAAACATTCATAAGGCCAGTTTAATTAGCCTGTAACATTCAGAAGGCCAGTTTAATTAGCCTGTAACATTCAGAAGGCCAGTTTAATTAGCCTGTAACATTCAGAAGTCCAGTTTAATTAGCCTGTAACATTCAGAAGGCCAGTTTAATTAGCCTGTAACATTCAGAAGGCCAGTTTAATTAGCCTAAACATTCAGAAGGCCAGTTTAATTAGCCTGTAACATTCAGAAGGCAAGTTTAATTAGCCTGTAACATTCAGAAGGCCAGTTTAATTAGCCTGTAACATTCAGAAGGCCAGTTTAATTAGCCTGTAACATTCAGAAGTCCAGTTTAATAAGCCTGTAACATTCAGAAGGCCAGTTTAATTAGCCTGTAACATTCAGAAGTCCAGTTTAATTAGCCTGTAACATTCAGAAGGCCAGTTTAATTAGCCTGTAACATTCAGAAGTCCAGTTTAATTAGCCTGTAACATTCAGAAGGCCAGTTTAATTAGCCTGTAACATTCAGAAGTCCAGTTTAATTAGCCTGTAACATTCAGAAGGCCAGTTTAATTAGCCTGTAACATTCAGAAGTCCAGTTTAATTAGCCTGTAACATTCAGAAGGCCAGTTTAATTAGCCTGTAACATTCAGAAGTCCAGTTTAATTAGCCTGTAACATTCAGAAGTCCAGTTTAATTAGCCTGTAACATTCAGAAGGCCAGTTTAATTAGCCTGTAACATTCAGAAGTCCAGTTTAATTAGCCTGTAACATTCAGAAGTCCAGTTTAATTAGCCTGTAACATTCAGAAGTCCAGTTTAATTAGCCTGTAACATTCAGAAGTCCAGTTTAATTAGCCTGTAACATTCAGAAGGCCAGTTTAATTAGCCTGTAACATTCAGAAGGCCAGTTTAATTAGCCTGTAACATTCAGAAGTCCAGTTTAATTAGCCTGTAACATTCAGAAGGCCAGTTTAATTAGCCTGTAACATTCAGAAGTCCAGTTTAATTAGCCTGTAACATTCAGAAGTCCAGTTTAATTAGCCTGTAACATTCAGAAGTCCAGTTTAATTAGCCTGTAACATTCAGAAGGCCAGTTTAATTAGCCTGTAACATTCAGAAGTCCAGTTTAATTAGCCTGTAACATTCAGAAGGCCAGTTTAATTAGCCTGTAACATTCAGAAGTCCAGTTTAATTAGCCTGTAACATTCAGAAGTCCAGTTTAATTAGCCTGTAACATTCAGAAGTCCAGTTTAATTAGCCTGTAACATTCAGAAGTCAAGTTTAATTAGCCTGTAAATTTCAGAAGGCCAGTTTAATTAGCCTGTAACATTCAGAAGGCCAGTTTAATTAGCCTAAACATTCAGAAGGCCAGTTTAATTAGCCTGTAACATTCAGAAGGCCAGTTTAATTAGCCTAAACATTCAGAAGTCCAGTTTAATTAGCCTGTAACATTCAGAAGTCCAGTTTAATTAGCCTGTAACATTCAGAAGTCCAGTTTAATTAGCCTGTAACATTCAGAAGGCCAGTTTAATTAGCCTGTAACATTCAGAAGTCCAGTTTAATTAGCCTGTAACATTCAGAAGTCCAGTTTAATTAGCCTGTAACATTCAGAAGGCCAGTTTAATTAGCCTGTAACATTCAGAAGGCCAGTTTAATTAGCCTAAACATTCAGAAGGCCAGTTTAATTAGCCTAAACATTCAGAAGGCCAGTTTAATTAGCCTGTAACATTCAGAAGGCCAGTTTAATTAGCCTGTAACATTCAGAAGGCCAGTTTAATTAGCCTGTAACATTCAGAAGGCCAGTTTAATTAGCCTGTAACATTCAGAAGTCCAGTTTAATTAGCCTGTAACATTCAGAAGTCCAGTTTAATTAGCCTGTAACATTCAGAAGGCCAGTTTAATTAGCCTGTAACATTCAGAAGTCCAGTTTAATTCGCCTGTAACATTCAGAAGGCCAGTTTAATTAGCCTGTAACATTCAGAAGGCCAGTTTAATTAGCCTAAACATTCAGAAGGCCAGTTTAATTAGCCTAAACATTCAGAAGGCCAGTTTAATTAGCCTGTAACATTCAGAAGTCCAGTTTAATTAGCCTGTAACATTCAGAAGGCCAGTTTAATTAGCCTGTAACATTCAGAAGTCCAGTTTAATTAGCCTGTAACATTCCAGATCGGAGGAGAGACAGAGAGAACACTCCACTTTACACATCAGCAACGCCTCATACACACTGTCAGACCCAATCAGTGCTTCGGCTCTGTCTTGTTTGAGTTCCTGAATAATCCGCCGATTATTCAGATAATCAGCATCATCAACAAACACTTCCTACAGGGTTGTATATTAAAGGGTTATTCCCATAGACTTCCTGCAGGGTTGTATATTAAAGGGTTATTCCCATAGACTTCCTGCAGGGTTGTATATTAAAGGGTTATTCCCATAGACTTCCTGCAGGGTTGTATATTAAAGGGTTATTCCCATAGACTTCCTGCAGGGTTGTATATTAAAGGGTTATTCCCACAGACTTCCTACAGGGTTGTATATTAAAGGGTTATTCCCATAGACTTCCTACAGGGTTGTATATTAAAGGGTTATTCCCATAGACTTCCTGCAGGGTTGTATATTAAAGGGTTATTCCCATAGACTTCCTGCAGGGTTGTATATTAAAGGGTTATTCCCATAGACTTCCTGCAGGGTTGTATATTAAAGGGTTATTCCCATAGACTTCCTACAGGGTTGTATATTAAAGGGTTATTCCCATAGACTTCCTGCAGGGTTGTATATTAAAGGGTTATTCCCATAGACTTCCTGCAGGGTTGTATATTAAAGGGTTATTCCCATAGACTTCCTGCAGGGTTGTATATTAAAGGGTTATTCCCATAGACTTCCTACAGGGTTGTATATTAAAGGGTTATTCCCACAGACTTCCTACAGGGTTGTATATTAAAGGGTTATTCCCACAGACTTCCTGCAGGGTTGTATATTAAAGGGTTATTCCCATAGACTTCCTGCAGGGTTGTATATTAAAGGGTTATTCCCACAGACTTCCTACAGGGTTATATAGTATGTATATTAAAGGGTTATTCCCATAGACTTCCTGCAGGGTTGTATATTAAAGGGTTATTCCCATAGACTTCCTACAGGGTTGTATATTAAAGGGTTATTCCCATAGACTTCCTACAGGGTTGTATATTAAAGGGTTATTCCCACAGACTTCCTACAGGGTTGTATATTAAAGGGTTATTCCCACAGACTTCCTACAGGGTTATATATTAAAGGGTTATTCCCATAGACTTCCTGCAGGGTTGTATATTAAAGGGTTATTCCCATAGACTTCCTGCAGGGTTGTATATTAAAGGGTTATTCCCACAGACTTCCTGCAGGGTTATATATTAAAGGGTTATTCCCATAGACTTCCTACAGGGTTGTATATTAAAGGGTTATTCCCATAGACTTCCTACAGGGTTGTATATTAAAGGGTTATTCCCACAGACTTCCTGCAGGGTTGTATATTAAAGGGTTATTCCCACAGACTTCCTACAGGGTTATATAGTATGTATATTAAAGGGTTATTCCCATAGACTTCCTGCAGGGTTGTATATTAAAGGGTTATTCCCATAGACTTCCTGCAGGGTTGTATATTAAAGGGTTATTCCCATAGACTTCCTGCAGGGTTGTATATTAAAGGGTTATTCCCACAGACTTCCTGCAGGGTTGTATATTAAAGGGTTATTCCCATAGACTTCCTGCAGGGTTGTATATTAAAGGGTTATTCCCACAGACTTCCTGCAGGGTTGTATATTAAAGGGTTATTCCCATAGACTTCCTACAGGGTTGTATATTAAAGGGTTATTCCCACAGACTTCCTACAGGGTTGTATATTAAAGGGTTATTCCCACAGACTTCCTACAGGGTTGTATATTAAAGGGTTATTCCCACAGACTTCCTGCAGGGTTTTATATTAAAGGGTTATTCCCACAGACTTCCTGCAGGGTTGTATATTAAAGGGTTATTCCCATAGACTTCCTGCAGGGTTGTATATTAAAGGGTTATTCCCATAGACTTCCTACAGGGTTGTATATTAAAGGGTTATTCCCACAGACTTCCTGCAGGGTTATATATTAAAGGGCTCTGGTCTGCAGTAGGGCCACTAGGGCTCTGGACCAACCACCTGGTAAATACCTGGGACAGAGGAGAAGGTCAGCAAGCCCTACAGACCAACCACCTGGTAAATACCTGGGACAGAGGAGAAGGTCAGCAAGCCCTACAGACCAACCACCTGGTAAATACCTGGGACAGAGGAGAAGGTCAGCAAGCCCTACAGACCAACCACCTGGTAAATACCTGGGACAGAGGAGAAGGTCAGCAAGCCCTACAGACCAACCACCTGGTAAATACCTGGGACAGAGGAGAAGGTCAGCAAGCCCTACAGACCAACCACCTGGTAAATACCTGGGACAGAGGAGAAGGTCAGCAAGCCCTACAGACCAACCACCTGGTAAATACCTGGGACAGAGGAGAAGGTCAGCAAGCCCTACAGACCAACCACCTGGTAAATACCTGGGACAGAGGAGAAGGTCAGCAAGCCCTACAGACCAACCACCTGGTAAATACCTGGGACAGAGGAGAAGGTCAGCAAGCCCTACAGACCAACCACCTGGTAAATACCTGGGACAGAGGAGAAGGTCAGCAAGCCCTACAGACCAACCACCTGGTAAATACCTGGGACAGAGGAGAAGGTCAGCAAGCCCTACAGACCAACCACCTGGTAAATACCTGGGACAGAGGAGAAGGTCAGCAAGCCCTACAGACCAACCACCTGGTAAATACCTGGGACAGAGGAGAAGGTCAGCAAGCCCTACAGACCAACCACCTGGTAAATACCTGGGACAGAGGAGAAGGTCAGCAAGCCCTACAGACCAACCACCTGGTAAATACCTGGGACAGAGGAGAAGGTCAGCAAGCCCTACAGACCAACCACCTGGTAAATACCTGGGACAGAGGAGAAGGTCAGCAAGCCCTACAGACCAACCACCTGATAAATACCTGGGACAGAGGAGAAGGTCAGCAAGCCCTACAGACCAACCACCTGGTAAATACCTGGGACAGAGGAGAAGGTCAGCAAGCCCTACAGACCAACCACCTGGTAAATACCTGGGACAGAGGAGAAGGTCAGCAAGCCGTACAGTAGGTGAATTTATTACTGTTATTATTCTCACTCAACCTAGGAGAGGAGAGAGAGGGAGGGGAGAGAGGGAGGGGAGAGAGGAGAGAGGAGAGAGAGGGAGAGGAGAGAGGGAGGGGAGAGAGGGAGGGGAGAGAGGAGAGAGGGAGAGGAGAGAGGAGAGAGAGGGAGAGGAGAGAGGAGAGGAGAGAGGAGAGGAGAGAGGGAGGGGAGAGAGGGAGAGAGGGAGAGAGAGAGGGAGAGGAGAGAGGGAGAGGAGAGAGAGAGGAGAGAGAGGGAGAGGAGAGAGGGAGAGGGAGAGGGAGAGAGAGGAGAGAGAGAGAGAGGAAGAGAGGGAGGGAGAGGAGAGAGGAGGGAGGAGGGAAGAGAGAGGGAGGAGGAGAGGAGAGAGGAGGGAGAGAGGGAGAGGAGAGGAGAGAGAGAGAGAGGAGAGGGAGAGAGAGAGGGAGGGAGGGAGGGAGGGAGGGAGGGAGGGAGGGAGGGAGGAGGGAGGGAGGGAGGGAGGGAGGGAGGGAGGGAGGGAGGGAGGGAGGGAGGGTGGGACATGAGAGACACGGGTAGAAACAGAGAGGGGGAGAGAAAAGAGAGAAAATACAGGAGAACCCTTGGTGCCTGAGGTCCAGGCAAATAAACACATCGCCCTTCCATCCCTCCGTCTCTATCGGACTGTAAATCTGGCGAACAAATTTGAAAGGGGTCTAGGATTACTACCGTGACAGAGATCCAGGAAACGGGTCCCATCTGCTACCAATGGAGACACTTCCATTCCATTTCCTCCCTGTAAAAGGCATGGCGGAGAGGGGAGGGAGGGAGGAAGGGGAGAGGAGGGAGGGAGGGAGGGAGGGAGGGAGGGAGGGAGGGAGGGAGGGAGGGAGGGAGGGAGGGAGGGAGGGAGGGAGGGAGGGAGAGGAGAGGAGAGGAGAGGAGAGGGGAGGGAGGGAGGGAGGGAGGGAAGGGAGATAAATAAAGCTAATCTCTTCAATTTTGAGAGTTATTTGGCAAAGGTAAGTGTTTTGGAACCCTCAGAATCTGCTCTTTCTGATACTATATAGAAACCACTTGACTGTAGGAGGATTTTAAACAGCAACTTTCTGGTTCTCTGTGATAGGGCGATAGGGAGAGAGAGAGTGTTCTACTATGATAGGGAGATAGATAGAGAGAGAGAGAGAGAGAGAGTTCTACTATGATAGGGAGATAGGGAGAGAGAGAGTGTTCTACTATGATAGGGAGATAGAGAGAGAGAGTTCTACTATGATAGGGAGATAGAGAGAGAGAGTTCTACTATGATAGGGAGATAGAGAGAGAGTGTTCTACTATGATAGGGAGATAGAGAGAGAGAGTTCTACTATGATAGGGAGATAGAGAGAGAGAGAGTGTTCTACTATGATAGGGAGATAGAGAGAGTGTTCTACTATGATAGGGAGATAGGGAGAGAGAGAGTGTTCTACTATGATAGGGAGATAGGGAGAGAGAGAGAGTGTTCTACTATGATAGGGAGATAGGGAGAGAGAGAGTGTTCTACTATGATAGGGAGATAGGGAGAGAGTGTTCTACTATGATAGGGAGATAGGGAGAGTGTTCTACTATGATAGGGAGATAGGGAGAGAGTGTTCTACTATGATACGGAGATAGAGAGAGTGTTCTACTATGATAGGGAGATAGGGAGAGAGTGTTCTACTATGATAGGGAGATAGAGAGAGTGTTCTACTATGATAGGGAGATAGGGAGAGAGTGTTCTACTATGATACGGAGATAGAGAGAGTGTTCTACTATGATAGGGAGATAGGGAGAGAGTGTTCTACTATGATAGGGAGATAGAGAGAGTGTTCTACTATGATAGGGAGATAGAGAGAGTGTTCTACTATGATAGGGAGATAGGGAGAGAGTGTTCTACTATGATAGGGAGATAGGGAGAGAGAGAGTGTTCTACTATGATAGGGAGATAGGGAGAGAGAGATGTTCTACTATGATAGGGAGATAGGGAGAGAGAGAGTGTTCTACTATGATAGGGAGATAGGGAGAGAGAGTGTTCTACTATGATAGGGAGATAGGGAGAGAGAGAGTGTTCTACTATGATAGGGAGATAGGGAGAGAGAGAGTGTTCTACTATGATAGGGAGATAGGGAGAGAGAGAGTGTTCTACTATGATAGGGAGATAGAGAGAGAGAGAGTGTTCTACTATGATAGGGAGAGAGAGTGTTCTACTATGATAGGGAGATAGGGAGAGAGAGAGTGTTCTACTATGATAGGGAGATAGAGAGAGAGAGAGTGTTCTACTATGATAGGGAGAGAGAGTGTTCTACTATGATAGGGAGAGAGAGTGTTCTACTATGATAGGGAGAGAGAATGTTCTACTATGATAGGGAGAGAGAGAGTGTTCTACTATGTAAGGGAGATAGAGAGAGAGAGTTCTACTATGTAAGGGAGATAGGGAGAAAGAGAGACTGTTCTACTATGATAGGGAGATAGGGAGTTAGAGAGAGTTCTACTATGATAGGGAGATAGGGAGAGAGAGAGTGTTCTACTATGTAAGGGAGATAGAGAGAGAGTTCTACTATGTAAGGGAGATAGAGAGAGAGTTCTACTATGTAAGGGAGAGAGAGAGAGTTCTACTATGTAAGGGAGATAGGGGGAGAGAGAGTTCTACTATGTATGTGAGATAGGGAGAGAGAGAGTTCTACTATGTAAGGGAGAGAGAGAGAGTTCTACTATGTAAGGGAGATAGGGGGAGAGAGAGTTCTACTATGTATGTGAGATAGGGAGAGAGAGTGTTCTACTATGTAAGGGAGAGAGAGAGAGTTCTACTATGTAAGGGAGATAGGGGGAGAGAGAGAGTTCTACTATGTATGTGAGATAGGGAGAGAGAGAGTTCTACTATGTAAGGGAGATAGGGGGAGAGAGAGTGTTCTACTATGTAAGGGAGATAGGGAGAGAGAGAGTTCTACTGTGTAAGGGAGATAGGGGGAGAGAGAGTGTTCTACTGTGTAAGGGAGATAGGGGAGAGAGAGTGTTCTACTGTGTAAGGGAGATAGGGGGAGAGAGAGTGTTCTACTATGTAAGGGAGATAGGGAGAGAGAGTTCTACTATGTAAGGGAGATAGGGGAGAGAGAGTGTTCTACTGTGTAAGGGAGATAGGGGGAGAGAGAGTGTTCTACTGTGTAAGGGAGATAGGGGGAGAGAGAGTGTTCTACTATGTAAGGGAGATAGGGAGAGAGAGAGTTCTACTATGTAAGGGAGATAGGGGAGAGAGAGTGTTCTACTGTGTAAGGGAGATAGGGAGAGAGAGTTCTACTATGTAAGGGAGATAGGGGAGAGAGAGTGTTCTACTGTGTAAGGGAGATAGGGGGAGAGAGAGTGTTCTACTGTGTAAGGGAGATAGGGGGAGAGAGAGTGTTCTACTGTGTAAGGGAGATAGGGGGAGAGAGAGTGTTCTACTGTGTAAGGGAGATGGGGGAGAGAGAGTGTTCTACTATGTAAGGGAGATAGGGAGAGGGAGTGTTCTACTATGTAAGGGAGATAGGGAGAGAGAGTGTTCTACTATGTAAGGGAGATAGGGAGAGAGAGAGTTCTACTATGTAAGGGAGATAGGGGGAGAGAGAGTGTTCTACTATGTAAGGGAGATAGGGGAGAGAGAGTGTTCTACTGTGTAAGGGAGATAGGGGGGAGAGAGAGTGTTCTACTATGTAAGGGAGATAGGGGGAGAGAGAGTGTTCTACTATGTAAGGGAGATAGGGAGAGAGAGAGTTCTACTATGTAAGGGAGATAGGGGGAGAGAGAGTGTTCTACTGTGTAAGGGAGATAGGGAGAGAGAGAGTTCTACTATGTAAGGGAGATAGGGAGAGAGAGAGTTCTACTATGTAAGGGAGATAGGGGGAGAGAGAGTGTTCTACTGTGTAAGGGAGATAGGGGGAGAGAGAGTGTTCTACTGTGTAAGGGAGATAGGGGAGAGAGAGTTCTACTATGTAAGGGAGATAGGGGAGAGAGAGTTCTACTGTGTAAGGGAGATAGGGAGAGAGAGTGTTCTACTATGTAAGGGAGATAGGGGAGAGAGAGTGTTCTACTGTGTAAGGGAGATAGGGGGAGAGAGAGTGTTCTACTGTGTAAGGGAGATAGGGGGAGAGAGAGAGTTCTACTGTGTAAGGGAGATAGGGGAGAGAGAGTTCTACTATGTAAGGGAGATAGGGGGAGAGAGAGTGTTCTACTATGATAGGGAGATAGGGGGAGAGAGAGTGTTCTACTATGTAAGGGAGATAGGGGGAGAGAGAGTTCTACTGTGTAAGGGAGATAGGGAGAGAGAGTGTTCTACTATGTAAGGGAGATAGGGGAGAGAGAGTGTTCTACTGTGTAAGGGAGATAGGGGAGAGAGAGTGTTCTACTGTGTAAGGGAGATAGGGGGAGAGAGAGTTCTACTATGTAAGGGAGATAGGGGGAGAGAGAGAGTTCTACTATGTAAGGGAGATAGGGGGAGAGAGAGTTCTACTATGTAAGGGAGATAGGGAGAGAGAGAGAGTTCTACTATGTAAGGGAGATAGGGGAGAGAGAGTTCTACTGTGTAAGGGAGATAGGGGAGAGAGAGAGTTCTACTATGTAAGGGAGATAGGGGAGAGAGAGTGTTCTACTATGTAAGGGAGATAGGGGAGAGAGAGTGTTCTACTGTGTAAGGGAGATAGGGGGAGAGAGAGTGTTCTACTGTGTAAGGGAGATAGGGGGAGAGAGAGTGTTCTACTATGTAAGGGAGATAGGGAGAGTGTTCTACTATGTAAGGGAGATAGGGAGAGTGTTCTACTATGTAAGGGAGATAGGGAGAGTGTTCTACTATGTAAGGGAGTTAGGAGAGAGAGTGTTCTACTGTGTAAGGGAGATAGGGGGAGAGAGAGTGTTCTACTGTGTAAGGGAGATAGGGGAGAGAGAGTGTTCTACTGTGTAAGGGAGATAGGGGGAGAGAGAGTGTTCTACTATGTAAGGGAGATAGGGAGAGAGAGAGTGTTCTACTATGTAAGGGAGATAGGGAGAGAGAGGTGTTCTACTATGTAAGGGAGATAGGGAGAGAGAGAGTGTTCTACTGTGTAAGGGAGATAGGGAGAGAGAGAGTTCTACTATGTAAGGGAGATAGGGGGAGAGAGGTGTTCTACTGTGTAAGGGAGATAGGGGAGAGAGAGTTCTACTATGTAAGGGAGATAGGGGAGAGAGAGAGTTCTACTATGTAAGGGAGATAGGGGAGAGAGAGTTCTACTATGTATGTGAGATAGGGAGAGAGAGAGTTCTACTATGTAAGGGAGATAGGGGAGAGAGAGAGTTCTACTATGTATGTGAGATAGGGAGAGAGAGAGTTCTACTATGTAAGGGAGATAGGGGAGAGAGAGTGTTCTACTATGTAAGGGAGATAGGGGAGAGAGAGTTCTACTGTGTAAGGGAGATAGGGGGAGAGAGAGTGTTCTACTGTGTAAGGGAGATAGGGGGAGAGAGAGTGTTCTACTGTGTAAGGGAGATAGGGGGAGAGAGAGTGTTCTACTATGTAAGGGAGATAGGGAGAGAGAGTTCTACTATGTAAGGGAGATAGGGGGAGAGAGAGTGTTCTACTGTGTAAGGGAGATAGGGGGAGAGAGAGTGTTCTACTGTGTAAGGGAGATAGGGGGAGAGAGAGTGTTCTACTATGTAAGGGAGATAGGGAGAGAGAGAGTTCTACTATGTAAGGGAGATAGGGGGAGAGAGAGTGTTCTACTGTGTAAGGGAGATAGGGGAGAGAGAGTGTTCTACTGTGTAAGGGAGATAGGGGAGAGAGAGTGTTCTACTATGTAAGGGAGATAGGGAGAGAGAGAGTTCTACTATGTAAGGGAGATAGGGGAGAGAGAGTGTTCTACTGTGTAAGGGAGATAGGGAGAGAGAGTTCTACTATGTAAGGGAGATAGGGGGAGAGAGAGTGTTCTACTGTGTAAGGGAGATAGGGGGAGAGAGAGTGTTCTACTGTGTAAGGGAGATAGGGGGAGAGAGAGTGTTCTACTGTGTAAGGGAGATAGGGGGAGAGAGAGTGTTCTACTGTGTAAGGGAGATAGGGGAGAGAGAGTGTTCTACTATGTAAGGGAGATAGGGAGAGAAGTGTTCTACTATGTAAGGGAGATAGGGAGAGAGAGTGTTCTACTATGTAAGGGAGATAGGGAGAGAGAGTTCTACTATGTAAGGGAGATAGGGGAGAGAGAGTGTTCTACTATGTAAGGGAGATAGGGGGAGAGAGAGTGTTCTACTGTGTAAGGGAGATAGGGGGGAGAGAGAGTGTTCTACTATGTAAGGGAGATAGGGGGAGAGAGAGTGTTCTACTATGTAAGGGAGATAGGGAGAGAGAGAGTTCTACTATGTAAGGGAGATAGGGGAGAGAGAGTGTTCTACTGTGTAAGGGAGATAGGGGAGAGAGAGTGTTCTACTGTGTAAGGGAGATAGGGGAGAGAGAGAGTTCTACTATGTAAGGGAGATAGGGGGAGAGAGAGTTCTACTATGTAAGGGAGATAGGGGAGAGAGAGTGTTCTACTGTGTAAGGGAGATAGGGAGAGAGAGAGTTCTACTATGTAAGGGAGATAGGGGGAGACAGAGTGTTCTACTGTGTAAGGGAGATAGGGGAGAGAGAGTGTTCTACTGTGTAAGGGAGATAGGGGGAGAGAGAGTGTTCTACTGTGTAAGGGAGATAGGGGAGAGAGAGTGTTCTACTATGTAAGGGAGATAGGGAGAGAGAGAGTGTTCTACTATGTAAGTGAGATAGGGAGAGAGAGAGTGTTCTACTGTGTAAGGGAGATAGGGAGAGAGAGAGTTCTACTGTGTAAGGGAGATAGGGAGAGAGAGAGTTCTACTATGTAAGGGAGATAGGGTGAGAGAGAGTGTTCTACTGTGTAAGGGAGATAGGGGGAGAGAGAGTGTTCTACTGTGTAAGGGAGATAGGGGAGAGAGAGTTCTACTATGTAAGGGAGATAGGGGGAGAGAGAGTGTTCTACTATGATAGGGAGATAGGGGAGAGAGAGTGTTCTACTATGTAAGGGAGATAGGGGGAGAGAGAGTTCTACTGTGTAAGGGAGATAGGGAGAGAGAGTGTTCTACTATGTAAGGGAGATAGGGGGAGAGAGAGTGTTCTACTGTGTAAGGGAGATAGGGGGAGAGAGAGTGTTCTACTGTGTAAGGGAGATAGGGGGAGAGAGAGAGTTCTACTATGTAAGGGAGATAGGGGAGAGAGAGTGTTCTACTGTGTAAGGGAGATAGGGGGAGAGAGAGTGTTCTACTGTGTAAGGGAGATAGGGGAGAGAGAGTGTTCTACTGTGTAAGGGAGATAGGGGAGAGAGAGTGTTCTACTATGTAAGGGAGATAGGGGAGAGAGAGTGTTCTACTGTGTAAGGGAGATAGGGGAGAGAGAGTTCTACTATGTAAGGGAGATAGGGGGAGAGAGAGAGTTCTACTATGTAAGGGAGATAGGGGAGAGAGAGTTCTACTATGTATGTGAGATAGGGAGAGAGAGAGTTCTACTATGTAAGGGAGATAGGGGAGAGAGAGTGTTCTACTGTGTAAGGGAGATAGGGGAGAGAGAGTGTTCTACTGTGTAAGGGAGATAGGGGAGAGAGAGTTCTACTGTGTAAGGGAGATAGGGGGAGAGAGAGAGTTCTACTATGTAAGGGAGATAGGGGGAGAGAGAGTGTTCTACTATGTAAGGGAGATAGGGGAGAGAGAGTGTTCTACTGTGTAAGGGAGATAGGGGGAGAGAGAGTGTTCTACTGTGTAAGGGAGATAGGGGGAGAGAGAGTGTTCTACTATGTAAGGGAGATAGGGAGAGTGTTCTACTATGTAAGGGAGATAGGGAGAGTGTTCTACTATGTAAGGGAGATAGGGAGAGTGTTCTACTATGTAAGGGAGATAGGGAGAGAGAGTGTTCTACTGTGTAAGGGAGATAGGGGGAGAGAGAGTGTTCTACTGTGTAAGGGAGATAGGGGGAGAGAGAGTGTTCTACTGTGTAAGGGAGATAGGGGGAGAGAGAGTGTTCTACTATGTAAGGGAGATAGGGAGAGAGAGAGTGTTCTACTATGTAAGGGAGATAGGGAGAGAGAGAGTGTTCTACTATGTAAGGGAGATAGGGAGAGAGAGAGTGTTCTACTGTGTAAGGGAGATAGGGAGAGAGAGAGTTCTACTATGTAAGGGAGATAGGGGGAGAGAGAGTGTTCTACTGTGTAAGGGAGATAGGGAGAGAGAGAGTTCTACTGTGTAAGGGAGATAGGGAGAGAGAGAGTTCTACTATGTAAGGGAGATAGGGGGAGAGAGAGTGTTCTACTGTGTAAGGGAGATAGGGGAGAGAGAGTGTTCTACTGTGTAAGGGAGATAGGGGGAGAGAGAGTTCTACTATGTAAGGGAGATAGGGGGAGAGAGAGAGTTCTACTATGTAAGGGAGATAGGGGAGAGAGAGTTCTACTATGTAAGGGAGATAGGGGAGAGAGAGTGTTCTACTATGTAAGGGAGATAGGGAGAGAGAGAGTTCTACTGTGTAAGGGAGATAGGGGGAGAGAGAGTGTTCTACTGTGTAAGGGAGATAGGGGGAGAGAGAGTGTTCTACTGTGTAAGGGAGATAGGGGAGAGAGAGTGTTCTACTGTGTAAGGGAGATAGGGGAGAGAGAGTGTTCTACTGTGTAAGGGAGATAGGGGAGAGAGAGTGTTCTACTGTGTAAGGGAGATAGGGGAGAGAGAGTGTTCTACTATGTAAGGGAGATAGGGAGAGAGAGTGTTCTACTATGTAAGGGAGATAGGGAGAGAGAGTGTTCTACTATGTAAGGGAGATAGGGAGAGAGAGAGTTCTACTATGTAAGGGAGATAGGGGAGAGAGAGTGTTCTACTATGTAAGGGAGATAGGGGGAGAGAGAGTGTTCTACTGTGTAAGGGAGATAGGGGAGAGAGAGTGTTCTACTATGTAAGGGAGATAGGGGGAGAGAGAGTGTTCTACTATGTAAGGGAGATAGGGAGAGAGAGTGTTCTACTATGTAAGGGAGATAGGGGGAGAGAGAGTGTTCTACTGTGTAAGGGAGATAGGGAGAGAGAGAGTTCTACTATGTAAGGGAGATAGGGAGAGAGAGAGTTCTACTATGTAAGGGAGATAGGGGAGAGAGAGTGTTCTACTGTGTAAGGGAGATAGGGGGAGAGAGAGTGTTATACTGTGTAAGGGAGATAGGGGAGAGAGAGTTCTACTATGTAAGGGAGATAGGGGAGAGAGAGTGTTCTACTATGATAGGGAGATAGGGGAGAGAGAGTGTTCTACTATGTAAGGGAGATAGGGAGAGAGAGTTCTACTGTGTAAGGGAGATAGGGAGAGAGAGTGTTCTACTATGTAAGGGAGATAGGGGAGAGAGAGTGTTCTACTGTGTAAGGGAGATAGGGGGAGAGAGAGTGTTCTACTGTGTAAGGGAGATAGGGGGAGAGAGAGAGTTCTACTATGTAAGGGAGATAGGGGAGAGAGAGAGTTCTACTATGTAAGGGAGATAGGGGAGAGAGAGTGTTCTACTGTGTAAGGGAGATAGGGGGAGAGAGAGTTCTACTATGTAAGGGAGATAGGGGGAGAGAGAGTGTTCTACTGTGTAAGGGAGATAGGGAGAGAGAGAGTTCTACTATGTAAGGGAGATAGGGGAGAGAGAGTGTTCTACTGTGTAAGGGAGATAGGGGAGAGAGAGTGTTCTACTGTGTAAGGGAGATAGGGGAGAGAGAGTGTTCTACTGTGTAAGGGAGATAGGGGGAGAGAGAGTGTTCTACTATGTAAGGGAGATAGGGAGAGAGAGTGTTCTACTGTGTAAGGGAGATAGGGAGAGAGAGAGTTCTACTATGTAAGGGAGATAGGGGGAGAGAGAGTGTTCTACTGTGTAAGGGAGATAGGGAGAGAGAGTGTTCTACTGTGTAAGGGAGATAGGGAGAGAGAGAGTTCTACTATGTAAGGGAGATAGGGGAGAGAGAGTGTTCTACTGTGTAAGGGAGATAGGGAGAGAGAGAGTTCTACTGTGTAAGGGAGATAGGGAGAGAGAGTTCTACTATGTAAGGGAGATAGGGGGAGAGAGAGTGTTCTACTGTGTAAGGGAGATAGGGGGAGAGAGAGTGTTCTACTGTGTAAGGGAGATAGGGGAGAGAGAGTTCTACTATGTAAGGGAGATAGGGGAGAGAGAGTGTTCTACTATGATAGGGAGATAGGGGAGAGAGAGTGTTCTACTATGTAAGGGAGATAGGGGGAGAGAGAGTTCTACTGTGTAAGGGAGATAGGGAGAGAGAGTGTTCTACTATGTAAGGGAGATAGGGGAGAGAGAGTGTTCTACTGTGTAAGGGAGATAGGGGAGAGAGAGTGTTCTACTGTGTAAGGGAGATAGGGGGGAGAGAGAGAGTTCTACTATGTAAGGGAGATAGGGGAGAGAGAGAGTTCTACTATGTAAGGGAGATAGGGGAGAGAGAGTGTTCTACTGTGTAAGGGAGATAGGGGGAGAGAGAGTTCTACTATGTAAGGGAGATAGGGGAGAGAGAGTGTTCTACTATGTAAGGGAGATAGGGGGAGAGAGAGTGTTCTACTGTGTAAGGGAGATAGGGGGAGAGAGAGTGTTCTACTGTGTAAGGGAGATAGGGGAGAGAGAGTTCTACTGTGTAAGGGAGATAGGGGGAGAGAGAGAGTTCTACTATGTAAGGGAGATAGGGGGGAGAGAGAGTGTTCTACTGTGTAAGGGAGATAGGGGAGAGAGAGTGTTCTACTATGTAAGGGAGATAGGGGGAGAGAGTGTTCTACTGTGTAAGGGAGATAGGGGGAGAGAGAGTGTTCTACTGTGTAAGGGAGATAGGGGGAGAGAGAGTGTTCTACTATGTAAGGGAGATAGGGAGAGTGTTCTACTATGTAAGGGAGATAGGGAGAGTGTTCTACTATGTAAGGGAGATAGGGAGAGTGTTCTACTATGTAAGGGAGATAGGGAGAGAGAGTGTTCTACTGTGTAAGGGAGATAGGGGAGAGAGAGTTCTACTGTGTAACGGAGATAGGGGGAGAGAGAGTGTTCTACTGTGTAAGGGAGATAGGGGAGAGAGAGTGTTCTACTATGTAAGGGAGATAGGGAGAGAGAGAGTGTTCTACTGTGTAAGGGAGATAGGGAGAGAGAGAGTTCTACTATGTAAGGGAGATAGGGGGAGAGAGAGTGTTCTACTGTGTAAGGGAGATAGGGAGAGAGAGAGTTCTACTGTGTAAGGGAGATAGGGAAGAGAGAGTTCTACTATGTAAGGGAGATAGGGGGAGAGAGAGTGTTCTACTGTGTAAGGGAGATAGGGGGAGAGAGAGTTCTACTATGTAAGGGAGATAGGGGAGAGAGAGTGTTCTACTATGATAGGGAGATAGGGGGAGAGAGAGTGTTCTACTATGTAAGGGAGATAGGGGAGAGAGAGTTCTACTGTGTAAGGGAGATAGGGAGAGAGAGTGTTCTACTATGTAAGGGAGATAGGGGGAGAGAGAGTGTTCTACTGTGTAAGGGAGATAGGGGAGAGAGAGTGTTCTACTGTGTAAGGGAGATAGGGGAGAGAGAGAGTTCTACTATGTAAGGGAGATAGGGGAGAGAGAGAGTTCTACTATGTAAGGGAGATAGGGGAGAGAGAGTGTTCTACTGTGTAAGGGAGATAGGGGGAGAGAGAGTTCTACTATGTAAGGGAGATAGGGGGAGAGAGAGAGTTCTACTATGTAAGGGAGATAGGGGGAGAGAGAGTTCTACTATGTATGTGAGATAGGGAGAGAGAGAGTTCTACTATGTAAGGGAGATAGGGAGAGAGAGAGAGTTCTACTATGTAAGGGAGATAGGGGGAGAGAGAGTGTTCTACTGTGTAAGGGAGATAGGGGGAGAGAGAGTGTTCTACTGTGTAAGGGAGATAGGGGGAGAGAGAGTGTTCTACTGTGTAAGGGAGATAGGGGAGAGAGAGTTCTACTGTGTAAGGGAGATAGGGGAGAGAGAGAGTTCTACTATGTAAAGGAGATAGGGGAGAGAGAGTGTTCTACTGTGTAAGGGAGATAGGGGGAGAGAGAGTGTTCTACTATGTAAGGGAGATAGGGGAGAGAGAGTGTTCTACTGTGTAAGGGAGATAGGGGAGAGAGAGAGTTCTACTATGTAAAGGAGATAGGGGGAGAGAGAGTGTTCTACTGTGTAAGGGAGATAGGGGGAGAGAGAGTGTTCTACTATGTAAGGGAGATAGGGGGAGAGAGAGTGTTCTACTATGTAAGGAAGATAGGGAGAGTGTTCTACTATGTAAGGGAGATAGGTAGAGTGTTCTACTATGTAAGGGAGATAGGGAGAGTGTTCTACTATGTAAGGGAGATAGGGAGAGAGAGTGTTCTACTGTGTAAGGGAGATAGGGGGAGAGAGAGTTCTACTGTGTAACGGAGATAGGGGAGAGAGAGTGTTCTACTGTGTAAGGGAGATAGGGGGAGAGAGAGTGTTCTACTATGTAAGGGAGATAGGGAGAGAGAGTGTTCTACTATGTAAGGGAGATAGGGAGAGAGAGAGTGTTCTACTATGTAAGGGAGATAGGGAGAGAGAGAGTGTTCTACTGTGTAAGGGAGATAGGGAGAGAGAGAGTTCTACTATGTAAGGGAGATAGGGGGAGAGAGAGTGTTCTACTGTGTAAGGGAGATAGGGAGAGTGTTCTACTATGTAAGGGAGATAGGGAGAGTGTTCTACTATGTAAGGGAGATAGGGAGAGAGAGAGTGTTCTACTATGATAGGGAGATAGGGGGAGAGAGAGTGTTCTACTATGTAAGGGAGATAGGGAGAGAGAGAGTTCTACTGTGTAAGGGAGATAGGGGGAGAGAGAGTGTTCTACTATGTAAGGGAGATAGGGGGAGAGAGAGTGTTCTACTATGTAAGGGAGATAGGGGGAGAGAGAGTGTTCTACTGTGTAAGGGAGATAGGGGGAGAGAGAGTGTTCTACTATGTAAGGGAGATAGGGAGAGTGTTCTACTATGTAAGGGAGATAGGGAGAGAGAGAGTGTTCTACTATGATAGGGAGATAGGGGGAGAGAGAGTGTTCTACTATGTAAGGGAGATAGGGAGAGTGTTCTACTATGTAAGGGAGATAGGGAGAGAGAGAGTGTTCTACTATGATAGGGAGATAGGGGGAGAGAGAGTGTTCTACTATGTAAGGGAGATAGGGAGAGAGAGAGTTCTACTGTGTAAGGGAGATAGGGGGAGAGAGAGTGTTCTACTGTGTAAGGGAGATAGGGGGAGAGAGAGTGTTCTACTGTGTAAGGGAGATAGGGGAGAGAGAGTTCTACTATGTAAGGGAGATAGGGGGAGAGAGAGTGTTCTACTGTGTAAGGGAGATAGGGGGAGAGAGAGAGTTCTACTATGATAGGGAGATAGAGAGAGAGAGAGAGTTCTACTGTGTAAGGGAGATAGGGGGAGAGAGAGAGTTCTACTATGTAAGGGAGAGAGAACTTGAGGGTTTCTTGTTATAAACTAGAAGTAATCTCCATCTACAGACTATCCAGATAAAGTGTGACCGATTTTCACTTCCAACGAAGGAAGAAAGAATCATTCAATCATTCAATCAAACCCCATTGCCATTTCAACGTCATCCCCCTCTTCCTGGGTGGTAGGAGGGGAGGAGGGAGGGAGAGGGGAGGGGAGGGGAGGGGGAGGGAGATGGGGAGGAGGGAGGAGAGGGGGAGGGGAGGGAGAGGGGGGGGGAGGGAGAGGGAGAGGGGGAGGGAGAGGGGGAGGGGAGGGAGAGGGAGAGGGAGAGGGGGAGGGGAGAGGGGAGAGGGAGAGGGGGAAGGAGAGGGGGAGGGGAAGGAGAGGGAGAGGGAGGGAGAGGGGGGGTGACGGGGCCTTTAGACAGCATCACACCCTCACATCGTCCCAGCCAGACAACCAGCCCTGAGCTCTGAGCCTGTATATTTAGGTCTAGAAGCCCTGAGACCCAGGTCAGTGGTTCTGTATCACTCAGGTCTAGAAGCCCTGAGACCCAGGTCAGTGGTTCTGTATCACTCAGGTCTAGAAGCCCTGAGACCCAGGTCAGTGGTTCTGTATCATTCAGGTCCAGAAGCCCTGAGACCCAGGTCAGTGGTTCTGTATCACTCAGGTCCAGAAGCCCTGAGACCCAGGTCAGTGGTTCTGTATCATTCAGGTCCAGAAGCCCTGAGACCCAGGTCAGTGGTTCTGTATCATTCAGGTCCAGAAGCCCTGAGACCCAGGTCAGTGGTTCTGTATCACTCAGGTCTAGAAGCCCTGAGACCCAGGTCAGTGGTTCTGTATCACTCAGGTCTAGAAGCCCTGAGACCCAGGTCAGTGGTTCTGTATCACTCAGGTCCAGAAGGGAGGGAGGGGTAAGAGGTTGTTTTGTTCTGTCTGTCTGTCTGTCTGTCTGTCTGTCTGTCTGTCTGTCTGTCTGCTCAAGGCTGGGGACATGGTGTCTGTCTGTCTGTCTGTCTGTCTGTCTGTCTGTCTGTCTGTCTCCTCAGGGCTGGTGTGGTGTCTGTCTGTCTGTCTGTCTGTCTGTCTGTCTGTCTGTCTGTCTGTCTGTCTGTCTGTCTGTCTGTCTGTCTGTCTGTCTGTCTGTCTCTCTCCTCAGGGCTGGGGACATGGTGTCTGTCTGAATGTCTCCTCAGGGCTGGTATGGTGTCTGTCTGTCTGTCTGTCTGTCTGTCTGTCTGTCTGTCTGTCTGTCTGTCTGTCTGTCTGTCTGTCTGTCTGTCTGTCTGTCTGTCTCTCTCCTCAGGGCTGGTGTGGTGTCTGTCTGTCTCCTCAGGGCTGGGGACATGGTGTCTGTCTGTCTCTCTCCTCAGGGCTGGTATGGTGTGTACCCGGTCAGGCTGGTCTGAATGAGCGCTGGGACAGAAATAGTCAAGTGTTTAACTGAGTTAACTAATCAGAAGTCATTATAGACCATGTCTAGCCAGAACAACAACAAAGGTTGTAGAGAGACTCAGGGCCTGACGCTGGGACAACAGAGCAGGCTCAGGGCCTGACGCTGGGACAACAGAGCAGGCTCAGGGCCTGACGCTGGGACAACAGAGCAGGCTCAGGGCCTGACGCTGGGACAACAGAGCAGGCTCACTCTGTTACTGAGGAGCTCTGCAAGGCCTCTTGAATCGCTGCTGTAGCTGGTCACCAAGGACACACACATTATTTCAATAACTACATCAAAGTGCTTCATCAAATCAAAATCAAATCACATGTATTTATAAAGCCCTTCTTACATCAGCTGATGTCACAAAGTGCTGTACAGAAACCCAGCCTAAAACCCCCCAAAACAGCAAGCAATACAGATGTAGAAGCACGGTGGCTAGGAAAAACTCCCTAGAAAGGCCAGTGTCACAGTATCCACAGAAAATGGTGCCCCTCCTCGGCCGGGCGGCGCTCGCCGGTCGTCGTCGCCGGTCTACTAGCTGCCGCCGATCTGTGTTTCTGTGTTCATTGTGTTTTGTCTGTCTAGGTCCGCACCTGTTGTCATTTCTGTTTCCCTTTTGGGTATTGTGCACTCCCAGTGCCTTTTGATCACCTAGTGTGTGGGTGTGAATAAACTTCGAGCTACTGGACGATATCTCCTGCATTTGACTCTACTCCTTCCTCCTGCCCTAAGTACCCGTGACAGAATCCCGCACCCCGAATTATTATGGAGTCAGCAGGACCCGAAGCAACTTCAGTAGCTGAGCAGGTGTCGCAGCACGCCAGCCTCCTCCACCGCCTAGGCTCGGCGATGGACCAAGTACTGACCCGACTGGAGAGCTGGGAGAGAGGTACCTCCTCCACCAGACCAGCTCCAGTGGCTCAGCTGGCGCCCCTACCGACACCCCCTGAAGTGGGCTCAAGTGGGATTCGGATTACGCCACCGAGGGAATTTGATGGGACAGCCGCTGGGTGTAAGGGGTTCTTACTCCAAATCGAACTGTACCTGGCGACCGTCCGCCCCTCTCCCTCCGACGAGGAGAAAGTGAGCGTCCTCGTCTCCTGTCTTACGGGTAGAGCCCTGGAATGGGCCAACGCGGTTTGGGAGGGCCCAGACTTGGCTCGGGACGACTACCCGGAGTTCACCCGTCGCTTCCGGGCGGTATTCGATCATCCCCCGGAGGGCAAGGCGGCGGGTGAGAGACTGTTTCATTTGAGACAGGGGACGAGGAGCGCTCAGGACTTCGCCTTGGAGTTCTGGACTCTCGCCGCGGGATCGGGGTGGAATGAGCGGGCCCTGATGGATCACTATCGCTGCAGTCTAAATGAGGATGTCCGTCGGGAGCTGGCTTGTAGGGACCACGCCATCACCCTCGACCAGCTGGTGGATTTATCCATCAGGCTGGACCACCTACTGGCTACCCGGGGACGTTCTAGTCGGGGTCTGTTCATTCCACCTCCCAGCCCTCCTGCTCCACTGCCCATGGAGATAGGAGGAGCTGCTCCGAGGAAGACCGGAGGGGGGGGGGGGCCTCTCCTGCACCCACTGTGGACGCAGAGGACACACTGCGGACCGGTGCTGGAGGGGTCCCCCCAGGAGTCCAGAGGGCAGGCAGAGCACTACATCAACCCCCCAGACTCAGCACCAGACACACCCAGAGCCCCCTGTCGACCACATGTACACTTCTGTTTGTTTTCCCGATTTTTCCCCTCACTCCCAGTATAAGGCACTAGTCGATTCAGGTGCAGCTGGGAGTTTTATGGACCGTGGGGTCGCTAAAAGGTTAGGGATTCCCCTGGTTCAGCTGGACCACCCCTTCCCTGTGCACGCCCTAGATAGTCGACCGCTAGGGTCCGGCCAAGTGGGGGAGGTTACTGTGCCACTGGTTATGGCGACGTGGGGGGGGGGGGGGGGTCATGTGGAGCGTATCAGCCTATACCTCATCGACTCCCCGGCGTTTCCAGTGGTACTGGGACTCCCCTGGCTAGCCACTCACAACCCTCAGATTTCGTGGAGACAGAGGGCTCTTAAGGGGTGGTCAAGGGAGTGCTCAGGTAGGTGTGTAGGAGTTTCCATCGGTGCAACCACGGTGGAGAGTCCAGACCAAGTCTCTACCATGCACATTCCTTCTGAATATGCCGATTTGGCTATCGCCTTCAGTAAAACGAAGGCGACTCAATTACCACCCCATCGACAGGGGGATTGTGCGATAAATCTCCAAGCTGACGCGGTCCTTCCTAGGAGTCATGTGTATCCTCTGTCTCAGGAGGAGACGGTGGCTATGGAGACATACGCCGCTGAGTCCTTGAGAGAGGGATACATTCGGCCATCTAAATCACCCGTCTCCTCGAGTTTCTTTTTTGTGAAGAAGAAGGGGGGGAGGCCTGCGCCCGTGCATTGACTATAGAGGTCTAAATTCCATCACAGTGGGGTTCAGTTACCCACTACCTCTCATTGCTACGGCAGTGGAGTCATTCCACGGGGTGCGCTTCTTCACCGAACTAGATCTCAGGAGTGCGTATAATCTGGTACGTATCCGAGGGGGAGACGAGTGGAAAACCGCATTTAGTACCACATCTGGCCATTATGAGTACCTCGTCATGCCGTATGGGTTAAAAAATGCTCCCGCTGTCTTCCAATCCTTTGTGGACGAGGTTCTCCGAGACATGCTCGGACAGGGGGTGGTGGTGTACATCGATGACATCTTGATCTACTCCGCCACCCGTGCCGAGCATGTGGCTTTGGTGCGCAGAGTGCTTGGGCGGCTGCTGGAGCATAACCTATACGTCAAGGCTGAGAAATGTGAGTTCTCCAAACGAGCCGTCTCTTTCCTGGGATATCGCATTTCCACCACAGGGGTGGTGATGGAATGTGACCGCGTTACGGCTGTGCGTAATTGGCCGACCCCTACCACGGTGAAGGAGGTGCAATGGTTTTTGGGGTTCGCCAATTATTACCGGAGGTTTATCCGGGGTTTTGGTCAGATGGCAGCTCCCATTACCTCACTGCTGAAGGGTGGTCCGGTGCGGCTGCGGTGGTCGGCGGAGGCGGACAGGGCCTTCCATCGTCTGAAGGTTCTGTTTACCAATGCACCTGTCCTGGCGCATCCGGACCCCTCCTTGCCATTCGTGGTGGAGGTGGACGCGTCCGAAGCTGGGGTAGGAGCAGTTCTGTGACAGCGTTCGGGCGTTCCTCTGAAGCTCCGCCCCTGCGCTTTCTTTTCTAGGAAGCAAAGCCCGGCGGAGCGCAACTACGATGTGGGGGACAGGGAGTTGTTAGCTGTGGTCAAGGCTTTGACAGTGTGGAGACATTGGCTTGAGGGGGCACGTCACCCTTTTCTCATCTGGACCGACCACCGTAACCTGGAGTACATCCGGGCAACGAGGAGACTTAATCCTCGTCAAGCCAGGTGGGCTATGTTCTTTATGAGGTTTCAGTTCACCCTTTCATACATTCCGGGTTCTCGGAACCGGAAGGCTGACGCACTGTCGCGTTTCTATGACACCGAGGAGAGGACCATCGATCCTGCTCCCATACTTCCTGCGTCCTGTCTAGTGGCGCCGGTAGTATGGGAGGTGGATGCGGACATCGAGCGGGCGGTTCAGTCAGAACCCATTCCGCCTCAATGTCCCGCGGGTCTGAGGTTCGTTCCGCTTGGTGTTCGCGATCGCCTGATCCGATGGGCCCACACTTTACCCTCCTCGGGTCATCCTGGGGTGGAACGGACAGTGCGAGGCCTGAAAGGGAAGTACTGGTGGCCCACCTTGGCTGAGGATGTAAGACACTATGTCTCTTCCTGTTCGGTGTGCGCCCAGTGTAAGGCTCCTAGGCACCTGCCTCAAGGGAAATTACAGCCCCTCCCCGTTCCACAGCGACCTTGGTCTCACCTCTCGGTGGATTTCCTTACGGATCTCCCGCCATCTCAGGGGAATACGACGATCCTGGTTGTTGTGGATCGGTTCTCGAAGTCCTGCCGTCTGCTCCCGTTGCCCGGTCTTCCTACGGCCCTACAGACCGCGGAGGCCCTATTCACCCATGTCTTCCGGCACTACGGGGTGCCCGAGGACATCGTATCTGATCGGGGTCCCCAGTTCACCTCCAGAGTGTGGAGGTCGTTTATGGAGAGGCTGGGGTCTCGGTCAGCCTGACCTCGGGTTTCCACCCCGAGAGTAATGGGCAGGTAGAACGCATCAACCAGGATGTGGGCAGGTTTCTGCGGTCATATTGCCAGGACCGGCCAGGGGAGTGGTCGAGGTTCGTGCCATGGGCCGAGATGGCCCAGAACTCTCAACGCCACTCCTCCACTAACTTGTCACCTTTTCAAGTTATATTAGGTTATCAGCCGGTCCTGGTGCCTTGGCAGCAGAGCCAGACGGAGGCCCCTGCGGTGGAGGAATGGGTACAGCGCTCTCAGGAGACCTGGAGGGCTGTCCAGGAGTGCCTGAAGCGGGCTATCGGGCGACAGAAGGAGAGCGCTGACCGCCGCCGCAGTGAGGCTCCCGTATACAATCCAGGGGATAGAGTCTGGCTCTCGACCCGGAACCTGCCCCTCTGCCTGCCCTGCCGGAAGCTGGTTCCGCCATTTGTGGGGCCGTTCAAAGTCCTGAGGAGAATAAACGAGGTGTGTTATAGGTTACAACTCCCTTCATATTACCGAATTAACCCCTTGTTTCATGTGTCTCTCCTCAGGCCGGTGGTAGCTGGTCCACTGCTGAGGTGCGGGAGGTCCCTCCGCCCGCCCTGGACATCGGGGGGGCCCCGGCGTACACAGTCCGGGCCATCCTGGACTCCCGACGTCGGGTAGGGGGCCTGCAGTACCTCGTGGACTGGGAGGGGTACGGCCCGGAGGAGAGGTGCTGGGTTCCGGTGGAGGACATTTTGGATCCCACTATGCTCCAGGAGTTCCATCGTCTCTGTCCGGACCGGCCGGCGCCTCGCCCTCCGGGTCGTCCCCGAGGCCGGCGTCTCAGGGGAGGGGTACTGTCACAGTATCCACAGAAAATGGTGCCCCTCCTCGGCCGGGCGGCGCTCGCCGGTCGTCGTCGCCGGTCTACTAGCTGCCGCCGATCTGTGTTTCTGTGTTCATTGTGTTTTGTCTGTCTAGGTCCGCACCTGTTGTCATTTCTGTCATTAGTGGGGGGGGTATTTAGTTTGTTCCTTTGGGGTCGTGTGTTGTGCGGGATTGTTTGTTTGTCAGCGGGTTTACGCTGTGGCCGTTTCTTCTCTATCGTTTTTATATTGGAGGAGTGATTTTCCCTTTGTGGATTACCTGATTCCCTTTTGGGTATTGTGCACTCACCGTGCCTTTTGATCACCTAGTGTGTGGGTGTGAATAAACTTCGAGCTACTGGACGATATCTCCTGCATTTGACTCTACTCCTTCCTCCTGCCCTAAGTACCCGTGACAGCCAGAACCTAGGAAGAAACCTAGAGAGGAACCAGGCTATGAGGGGTGGCTAGGAAAAACTCCCTACAAAGGCCAAAACCTAGGATGAAACCTATAGAGGAACCAGGCTATGAGGGGTGGCTAGGAAAAACTCCCTAGAAAGGCCAGAACCTTAGGAAGAAACCTAGAGAGGAACCAGGCTATGAGGGATGGCCAGTTCTCTTCTGGCTGTGCCGGGTGGAGATTATAACAGAACATGGCCAAGATGTTCAAATGTTCATAGACGACCAGTAGGGTCAAATAATAATAATCACAGTGGTTGTCGAGGGTTCAACAGGTCAGCACCTCAAGAGTAAATGTCATTAAGCACAAGATGTGAATACTTAAATACTATGTATTTATAAGATATAATATCTTCATAATATATTAATAATATGGTAGTTAAAACATGTATTTGACATATCCAGCCACTGTGTCTCAATACAAGCCTTGAGGCAACATTTTGTCTTCTCTTCTCCTAGTGGGAGATAACGAGGTTCTGATGGCCAGTCAGTGATCTCTGCTCCCAGAACTCTCTTCTCCTAGTGGGAGATAACGTGGTTCTGATAACCAGTCAGTCAGTGATCTCTGCTCCCAGAAGCCTTTGAGACATGGCTCTCCTCTCCTAGTGGGAGATAACGTGGTTCTGATGACCAGTCAGTGATCTCTGCTCCCAGAACCCTTAGAGACATGGCTCTCCTCTCCTAGTGGGAGATAACGAGGTTCTGATAACCAGTCAGTCAGTGATCTCTGCTCCCAGAACCCTTTGAGACATGGCTCTCCTCTCCTACTGGGAGATAACGTGGTTCTGATAACCAGTCAGTCAGTGATCTCTGCTCCCAGAACTCTCTTCTCCTAGTGGGAGATAACGTGGTTCTGATAACCAGTCAGTCAGTGATCTCTGCTCCCAGAACCCTTTGAGACATGGCTCTCCTCTCCTACTGGGAGATAACGTGGTTCTGATGGCCAGTCAGTCAGTGATCTCTGCTCCCAGAATTATCCTCTCCTCATCAGTGGGAGATAATCAGTCATTTCTGAAGTAGGTGGTGACTATCTGGGCTGTAGATAAAAACACAATGCCTTTATAATACAGGGCTTTGTCACTTCCACGAGGATGGGGTCGGAGGGAAAATACAGGCCCTAAAGCATGACCTTTGTCCTGACCAGCCAAGGTGACAGGATAAACAGGCGGTAAGGCTGTGGTGGATGGGCTGATAAACAGTCAGTCATGATGAACAGTCAGTCATGATAAACAGGCGGTAAGGCTGTGGCGGATGGGCTGATAAACAGTCAGTCATGATAAACAGGCGGTAAGGCTGTGGCGGATGGGCTGATGAACAGTCAGTCATGATAAACAGTCTGTCATGATAAACAGTCTGTCATGATAAACAGTCAGTCATGAAAAACAGGCGGTAAGGCTGTGGCGGATGGGCTGATGAACAGTCAGTCATGATAAACAGGCGGTAAGGCTGTGGCGGATGGGCTGATAAACAGTCAGTCATGATAAACAGGCGGTAAGGCTGTGGCGGATGGGCTGATAAACAGTCAGTCATGATAAACAGGCGGTAAGGCTGTGGTGGATGGGCTGATGAACAGTCAGTCATGATAAACAGGCGGTAAGGCTGTGGCAGATGGGCTGATAAACAGTCGGTCATGATAAACAGTCGGTCATGATAAACAGTCAGTCATGATAAACAGTCGGTCATGATAAACAGTCAGTCATGATAAACAGGCGGTAAGGCTGTGGCAGATGGGCTGATAAACAGTCGGTCATGATAAACAGTCAGTCATGATAAACAGTCGGTCATGATAAACAGTCAGTCATGATAAACAGTCAGTCATGATAAACAGGCGGTAAGGCTGTGGCAGATGGGCTGATAAACAGTCAGTCATGATAAACAGGCGGTAAGGCTGTGGTGGATGGGCTGATGAACAGTCAGTCATGATAAACAGGCGGTAAGGCTGTGGCAGATGGGCTGATAAACAGTCAGTCATGATAAACATGCCAAAGCGGAATACACAATAAACAAAAGGAAAATAAACAAGGTAAACATTAGTAAACAAGTTTTAAAAGAATAAAGACATTTCAGATGTTATATTACTGACTATGAACAGTGTTGTAACGATGTGCAAATGGTTAAAGTACGAAAGGGGAAATAAATAAACATAAATATGGGTTGTATTTACAATGGTGTTTGTTCTTCACTGGTTGACCTTTTCTCATGGCAACAGGTCACTAATCTTGCTGCTGTGATGACACACTGTGGTATTTCACCCAGTAGATATGGGAGTTTATCAATGTTTGATTTGTTTTCTAATTCTGTGTGGATCTGTGTGATCTGAGGGGAAATATGTGTCTCTAATATGGTCCTACATTTGGCAGGAGGTTAGGAAGTGCAGCTCAGTTTCCACCTCGTTTTGTGGGCAGTGTTGCACATAGCTTCTCATCCTGAGAGCCAGGTCTGCCTACGGCGACCTCTCTCAATAGCAAGGCTCATTGAGTCAAATCAAATCAAATCAAAGTTTATTTGTCACGTGATCCGAATACAACAGGTGTAGTAGACCTTACAGGGAAATGTTTACTTACAGGCTCTAACCAACAGTGCAAAAAAGGTATTAGGTGAACAATAGGTAAGTAAAGAAATAAAACAACAGTAAAAAGTAGAAAACAGTAAACAGTAGAGAGGTTATATACAGTAGAGAGGTTATATACAGTAGAGAGGTAATATACAGTAGAGAGGATATATACAGTAGAGAGGTTATATACAGTAGAGAGGCTATATACAGTAGAGAGGCTATATACAGTAGAGAGGCTATATACAGTAGAGAGGATATATACAGTAGAGAGGATATATACAGTAGAGAGGTTATATACAGTAGAGAGGTTATATACAGTAGAGAGGTTATATACAGTAGACAGGCTATATACAGTAGAGAGGTTATATACAGTAGAGAGGTTATAACAGTAGAGAGGTTATATACAGTAGAGAGGTTATATACAGTAGAGAGGTTATAACAGTAGAGAGGTTATATACAGTAGAGAGGTTATATACAGTAGAGAGGTTATAACAGTAGAGAGGTTATATACAGTAGAGAGGCTATATACTGTAGAGAGGCTATATACAGTAGAGAGGTTATATAAAGGTAGTATGTACATGTAGATGTGGTTAAAGTGACTATGCATATATGATGAACAGAGAGTAGCAGCAGCGTAAAAGAGGGGTTGGCGGGACACAATGCAGATAGCCCGGTTAGCCAATGTCTGTACATAGTCAAGGATTTTCTGTTAATCTGGGGTCAGTCCCAGTGGTCAGGTATTCTGCCACTGTGTTCTCTCTGTTTAGGGCCAAATAGCATTCTAGTTTGCTCTGATGTTTTGATTAATTCTTTCCAGTGTGTAAAACATTTATCTTTTAGTTTTCTCATAATGTGTTTGGGTCTAATTGTGTTGCTGTCCTGGGGCTCTGTGGGGTCTGTTTGTGTTGCTGTCCTGGGGCTCTGTGGGGTCTGTTTGTGTTGCTGTCCTGGGGCTCTGTGGGGTCTGTTTGTGTTGCTGTCCTGGGGCTCTGTGGGGTCTGTTTGTGTTGCTGTCCTGGGGCTCTGTGGGGTCTGTTTGTGTTGCTGTCCTGGGGCTCTGTGGGGTCTGTTTGTGTTGCTGTCCTGGGGCTCTGTGGGGTCTGATTGTGTTGCTGTCCTGGGGCTCTGTGGGGTGTGTTTGTGTTGCTGTCCTGGGGCTCTGTGGGGTCTGTTTGTGTTGCTGTCCTGGGGCTCTGTGGGGTCTGTTTGTGTAGCTGTCCTGGGGCTCTGTGGGGTCTGTTTGTGTAGCTGTCCTGGGGCTCTGTGGGGTCTGTTTGTGTTGCTGTCCTGGGGCTCTGTGGGGTCTGTTTGTGTTGCTGTCCTGGGGCTCTGTGGGGTCTGATTGTGTTGCTGTCCTGGGGCTCTGTGGGGTCTGTTTGTGTTGCTGTCCTGGGGCTCTGTGGGGTCTGTTTGTGTTGCTGTCCTGGGGCTCTGTGGGGTCTGTTTGTGTTGCTGTCCTGGGGCTCTGTGGGGTCTGTTTGTGTTGCTGTCCTGGGGCTCTGTGGGGTCTGTTTGTGTTGCTGTCCTGGGGCTCTGTGGGGTCTGTTTGTGTTTGTGAACAGAGCCCCAGGACCAGCTTGCTTAGGGGACTCTTCTCCAGGTTCATCTCTCTGTAGGTGAGGGCTTTGTTATGGAAGGTTTGGGAATCACTTCCTTTTAGGTGGTTGTAGAATTTAACAGCTCTTTTCGTGATTTTAATAATTAGTGTATATCCTGTTGGGGGTAGGGGGCAGTATTGACACGGCCGGATAAAAAACGTACCCGATTTAATCTGGTTATTACTACTGCCCAGAAACTAGAATATGCATATAATTATTGGCTTTGGATAGAAAACACCCTAAAGTTTCTAAAACTGTTTGAAAGGTGTCTGTGAGTATAACAGAACTCATATGGCAGGCAAAAACCTGACAAGATTCCTTACAGGAAGTGCCCTCTCTGACAAGATCTTGTTCTTCTTGTCTCTGTTTATTGAAGACTGAGGATCTTTGCTGTAACGTGACACTTCCTACGGCTCCCATAGGCTCTCAGAGCCCGGGAAAAAGCTGAATGATATCGAGGCAGCCCCAGGCTGAAACACATTTGCGCTTTTGGCAAGTGGCCAATCAGAGGACAATGGGCTTAGGCGCGTACCGAGTCCACCCCATGCTTTATTTTCTTTCGGCTTTTTACCTAAACGCAGATTCCCGGTCGGAATATCATCGCTTTTTTACGAGAAAAATGGCATAAAAATTTATTTTAAACAGCGGTTGACATGCTTCGAAGTACGGTAATGGAATATTTATAATTTTTTTGTCACGAAATGCGTCGTGCGCGTGACCCTTATTTACACTTCGGATAGTGTCTTGAACGCACAAACAAAACGCCGCTATTTGGATATAACAATGGATTATTTGGGACCAAACCAACATTTGTTAATGAAGTAGAAGTCCTGGGAGTGCATTCTGACGAAGAACACCAAAGGTAATACTATTTTTCTTATAGTAAATCTGACTTTGGTGAGTACTAAACTTGCTGGGTGTCTAAATAGCTAGCCCTGTGATGCCGGGCTATCTACTCAGAATATTGCAAAATGTGCTTTCACCGAAAAGCTATTTTAAAATCGGACATATCGAGTACATAGAGGAGTTCTGTATCTATAATTCTTTAAAAAATTCCAAAAAAAATTCCCAGAAGTGATTTGTTTCTACGGATTCATCATTCACAGTGAGTTGTTTTCTGACGTGCTGTTCCTTCTTTATCCCGTAGTGTATTTCTGTTTTGTTTTAGTGATTCATCGTAGTGAAGGCGTAAGCTAAGGTTTTCTGCTTCTGTGTTTTTGGTTGGACAGGTTTCTTGATTTATTTCTATGGTTTTTGCAAACCATTTCTCATTGCTGTTCGTTTTCTTAGGTTTTCAGCTTGAATTTGTCACGGTTGTCGTTGTGTAGAGACGACCAAGGCGCAGCGGGTTGCATGTTCGTCATTATTATTTATTAAATAAATGTGAACACGGAAAAAATCAATAAACAAAAAGGACGACAGTTTCACAGGCTACGACAACTAGCAGCGCGAGATACAACTACCCATAATTAACAACCCCAAACACATACCTATATATAAGGACTCTCAATCAGTGGAAAAATAGAAACACCTGCCTCCAATTGAGAGTCCACAACCCAAACCTAAACATAGGAAAACTAAACTAGACAGAACGTAGAAAATACAACCTAGAACAATACCCAACACCCAGAACTAACAAATCACACACCCTAAACACAACCAACCACCCCCGAACCAACCAAAACAATTACCCTCTGCCACGTCCTGACCAAAACTACAATACAAACAATACCTAAACTGGTCAGGACGTGGCAGAATTTAAATGTGATAATTTAGCTGAGAGGTTAAATATACTGTTCAGGATTCCTACTGCTGAGTTTACACCTTCATTACTGCAGGGAAACATTTTGTCCAGGAAGTTGTCTAAGAGGGATTGGATTTGTTGTTGGCTAATAGATGTTTGGTAGGTTTCTACACTTCCTTCCTTCCTTCCATCTATGGCATCTCTTAATAGTAAGCAGTTTGTTGGGCTTTGACGCCTCATGGTTGAGTATTTCTCTGTTCAAGTAGACTGTGGTTTTGCTGTGATCTGATAGGGGTGTCAGTGGGCTGACTGTGAACGCTCTGAGAGACTCTGGGTTTGAGGTCAGTGATAAAGTAGTCTACAGTACTGCTGCCAAGAGATGAGCTATAGGTGTACCTACCATAGGAGTCCCCTCGAAGCCTACCATTGACTATGTACATACCCAGAGCTGTAACAGAGCTATAGGTGTTCCTACCATAGGAGTCCCCTCGAAGCCTACCATTAACTATGTACATACCCAGAGCTGTAACAGAGCTATAGGTGTTCCTACCATAGGAGTCCCCTCGAAGCCTACCATTGACTATGTACATACCCAGAGCTGTAACAGAGCTATAGGTGTTCCTACCATAGGAGTCCCCTCGAAGCCTACCATTGACTATGTACATACCCAGAACTGTAACAGAGCTATAGGTGTACCTACCATAGGAGTCCCCTCGAAGACTACCATTGACTATATACAGACCCAGAGCTGTAACAGAGCTATAGGTGTACCTACCATAGGAGTCCCCTTGAAGCCTACCATTGACTATATACAGACCCAGAGCTGTAACAGAGCTATAGGTGTTCCTACCATAGGAGTCCCCTCTAAGCCTACCATTGACTATGTACAGACCCAGCGTGCGACAGAGCTGCAGGAGTTGTGACCCGTTTTTGTTGGTTGTGTTGTCATAGTTATGTCTAGGGGGACATATGGGGGAGGGAATGCTGTCACCTCCAGGTAGGTGTTTGTCCCCCTGTGTGCTGAGGGTGTCAGGTTCTTGTCCAGTTCTGGCATTTAGGTCACCACAGACTAGTACATGTCCCTGGGCCTGGAAATGATTGATTTCCCCCCTCCAGGATGGGAGAAGCTGTCTTCATTATAATGGGTCTATACTGTAGGATGGAGAAGCTGTCTTCATTATAATGGGTCTATACTGTAGGATGGGAGAAGCTGTCTTCAT
>NW_025549838.1:0-2500 GCF_905237065.1 Salmo salar | reverse complement strand
CAGGGTCCATCCAACACCAGTCCATCCAACACCAGGGTCCATCCAACACTGTAGTCCATCCAACACCAGGGTCCATCCAACACCAGGGTCCATCCAACACCGTAGTCCATCCAACACCGTAGTCCATCCAACACCAGTCCATCCAACACCAGGGTCCATCCAACACCAGGGTCCATCCAACACCAGGGTCCATCCAACACCAGGGTCCATCCAACACCGTAGTCCATCCAACACCAGTCCATCCAACACCGTAGTCCATCCAACACCAGTCCATCCAACACCAGGGTCCATCCAACACCAGGGTCCATCCAACACCAGTCCATCCAACACCAGTCCATCCAACACCAGTCCATCCAACACCAGGGTCCATCCAACACCGTGGTCCATCCAACACCAGTCCATCCAACACCAGAGTCCATCCAACACCAGGGTCCATCCAACACCGTAGTCCATCCAACACCAGTCCATCCAACACCAGAGTCCATCCAACACCAGTCCATCCAACACCAGGGTCTAACCAACACCAGGGTCCATCAAACACCAGGGTCCATCCAACACCAGTCCATCCAACACCAGTCCATCCAATACCAGAGTCCATCCAACACCAGGGTCCATCTGCTTCAAGTTCAGATGGCTGTTTTGCCATTTTCCATCCAACACTGTTGTTTTCACATAATGGTAACGATGTTGCCTTCAAAGCCCAGATGGGGATTTTGTGTTGAATTAGATGAATGTTTCCCTCATGACTAAAGTGCAGGTCAGTAATATTATGGTGATCCATAGCATGGCAGGTTGCACCACGCTGTTATGGAGTCCCGCTGCCATGCTAATATTATTTTAACCTATTGAACGGGGCAAGTCCTCTTACTTACAATGGCGGCCAAACCCGGACGACGCTGGGCCAATTGTGCGCCGCCCTATGGGACTCACAATCACGGCCGGATGTGATACAGCCTGGATTCGAACCAGGGACTGTAGTGACGCCTCTTTGCGAATGAGACGCAGTGCCTTGGGCCGACCGCGCCGCTCGGCGAGCACTACGCCGACATAGAGAGGAAAGGAACGATCTGACTTCCCTTTGTCTTGGGGATTTCTTTAAGGACTGAGGAAGAGCTGCAGGAAGTGTTTGACTGGACTATCCGCACCTGCTGTGTCCTGTGACATACACACTTTGAGTTGATACAGTGTCCCGTGATACAGTGTCCCGTGATACAGTGTCCCGTGATACAGTGTCCCGTGATACAGTGTCCCGTGTGGCTCAGTTGGTAAGAGCATGGTGTTTGCAACGCCAGGGTTGTGGGTTCGATTCCCACGGGGGACCAGTATGGAGAAGGAAAAAAAAAATGTATGAAAATGTATGCATTCACTACTGTAAGTCGCTCTGGATAAGAGCATCTGCTAAATGACTGAAATGTAAATACAGGCCTGGTAGCTCAGTCTCTTCAGATGCATTGAGTCTGATAAGGCAGGGCACTGCCACTGGGTCTCCTCTCCTCTCCCTGGAAAATAAAAATAAAAACCTTGAGTTAAACTAGTTTAGACGAGATAACAGGCTCTATTGTAGCGCTGAGCTGTCAGTATCTGAGCTATGCTGTCCTGCTCTTCTCCACAGCCCAGCCAACCCAGCCAGCCCTCCCTCCTAACCCAGCCAGCCCTCCCTCCTAACCCAGCCGTCCCAGCCCTCCTAACCCAGCCAGCCCTCCCTCCCTCCTAACCCAGCCCCCCTAACCCAGCCCTCCTAACCCAGCCCTCCCTCCCTCCTATCCCAGCCCTCCTCCTAACCCAGCCCCCCTAACCCAGCCCTCCTAACCCAGCCCCCCTAACCCAGCCCTCCTAACCCAGCCCCCTAACCCAGCCTATCAATAGTCCTCCAGGATGAGCTCCAAATACAACAAGGTTCCCTCCTACCTGGAAAACATTTGACACTTTATTGTGAGCAAAGGTCTGCAGCAGCTGGCACTGACAGGTCCGATGCTGGAGCTATCTAATCTCCCATCACCTAGAAATATATGACCAAGAAAAGAGAGAGAGAGACAGGAGGGAAGAGGGGAGGGAAGAGGGAAAGACAGGAGGTTGGGAGGGGAAAGGAAATTAAGGAGAGGATAAAAGAGGGGGGGAGGTGAGGGAGGGAGAGAGGGAGAGATAGGAGGAGAGGGTGGGGAGAGGAGAAAAGAGGGGGAGGTGAGGGAGGGAGAGAGGGAGAGATAGGAGGAGAGGGTGGGGAGAGGAGAAAAGAGGGGGGAGGGGAGGGAGGGTGGGGAGAGGAGAAAAGAGGGGGAGGGAGAGGGAAAGGATATGGAGGGAGGAGAGGAGAGGGGGAAGACGTGAGTACGGACACACTCTCTGTACTAGTAACACACACACACACACACACACACACACCTCCCTAGGTGGTATAACAAATAAAGACAGTAAACGGTTTAGACAGCTTTAACTTGTGTTGAACAACATCCTAATCAAGAGAAACAATGAAACCTCAGCTGGTCCCAGTCTATTCTTC
>NW_025549837.1:15000-21644 GCF_905237065.1 Salmo salar | reverse complement strand
TCAGAAGGTCGAAGGCCGGAGGGAGTAAGAAGGAAAGCCAGTTAAGTTATTTTTCAACTTGGTTTCCGTTTTTTCCGTGAGGAGATGGCGAACAACAGTAGCGCAGGGTCGGTCCCCAGGACTGGACTTAAGAACACAATCCGTTTCGCTTGGAAGAAGGAAGAAGATACACGCTTGCCAAGAGATTCCTTTGGAAGAACCGTTTTGATGGGGGCCCTGAAAGTCAAAGTCCCAGAGGTTATGTGTCTGCAGGGAAATGCTATGGAGGAAGCATATGACGTGACCTTTCATACAGAAGGTATGTGCGACATTATAATGGACAGAGCCAAAGCGGCTGCTGGAGAGAAGCCATTGTCCTTTTTCAATGTAACATGTCTGTCTAAGACCAATTTCAGAACTATTAATGTACATATGTACAATCCTCATGTAACGGATATCGCCATAGGGGCATTTCTGGGCCGTTTTGTGACGTCACATCAGGGGCAAGATATGTGAAGGACTCTTTGGGATTCTGGAATGGCCGCCGTCAGTTCCAGGTGCTCCTTAGGCCGGATAAGGAAGGGTTTGATGGCTTCCTACATCCCCGGCGGTCTTTTCTCTGGGTTCGGACAGGGGGATGCTCTTTTACACCCGTCAACCCCCTTTCTGTAAGAAATGTAGGGAGTATGGGCACGTTACAGCTGCCTGCAGTACAGGGAGATGCAGGTTTTGCAAATCGGGGGAGCATGAGGCAAAGGACTGTAGGGAGCCGAAGGAATGCCACGGGTGTGGTAGTAGGCTGCACCTGTTCCGGGACTGTCCGTCCCGTCGGCAGTCATATGCCGAGGCGACGGCAGGCAGAAAGGAAGGAGGAGACTCTGTGGGGGAACATCTGCAAAGAAGGGACCCTGGGTCTAGCAAGAAAGACCCAGAGAAGAAGGAGCAGGAGAGACCATCCTCACCAACGCCCACTCCACGTGCAAGGGCCGGGAAAGAGGTGACATCAGGGCCGTCAGTGAAAGGAGGTGAGGGGTCCGCTATCCAGAAGCCGGAGGTGGAGGAGGCGGGTGGAGGAATGGAGAGCATGGGATCATTACTTGATGGGGTGGAGGGGCTTGGGGCCCTGGTAGAAATGGTGGAAAATCTTCCGGTGTTGGGGTCAAGGGCAGGGGAGTGGGCCTCAGACTCTGGTGTGCCGCTCGAACTCGGGCAGGATGGGAAGGAATCGTCAGTAGGGAGGGTGATCCCGGAACTGGAGCAGGAACCCTACGTCGGCAAGAAGAAGAGGACGAAGCGGAAGGGTGATGTGCAGAAAGAGGTGGGAGGCATAGGGGAAGGGGCAGGCAAGCGTGCGATGGGGGTTAAAGACAGTGCCGCTGATGTGGCCCCCTGTCCTCACAGGACTCATCCCTCCCTTTACCCCTAGAGGAAATGGACATGACGACCGCTACTCTATCTCTGCATCCTGGGGATGGAGGGTCGCAAGGCTGTTCAGAGAAGCCGAAACCTCCATCCCCAACCCTTTCCCGGCTTCATGGGCAGATGACTTGGGGGTCTTAGAGGAAGGGGGAGACAGAGTGTCCCAAGTTGTGCGCAAGCAGGTGGGCTCATCTGAGGAGGATCTGTATCCTTCGGATGAGGGGAGCATTTTTACTTCCCTGTCGGAGGAGATGGAGCGGGGGAGCATCGGGTGAGCCTCTTGTTTTGTTTTTTGTTATTAGTAGGTTGTTGTTAATGTTTTCATTATGGATAAAATTACTTTTGTTAGTTTAAATGTAAGGGGTTTGAGGGATAGGATAAAAAGAAGGGCGGTGTTTAGTTATTTAGAGGGTGTGGGGTTTGATTTTTGTTTTTACAGGAGGTTCACCTAAGGGATGGGGGGGATGTTGTGAGGTTTAAGAGGGAGTGGGATAAAGGGGAATCAGTTTGGGGTATAGGGGGGTTCACTCTTCGGGGGTAGGGATCTTGTTTGGGAATAGGGAGGTAAAGGTTGAGGATACTTTTGTTGTTATGCAGGGGAGGGTTTTGGGGGTGGATGTCACATTAAGAGATTGTAGGTATAGATTAGTTGGGGTGTACGGACCACAGGTGGCGGCAGACAGGAGGGAGATGGTGGACTGTCTGACGCCCCTGTGTGTCACAAATAGGCAGTTGGTGATAGGGGGGACTTTAATATAGATTTAGGGGTAGGGGGGACAGCAGTGCAGGCGCCATCACCGGGCTAATGGCTTGCCATGGTCTGGTTGATGGTGGCCTGCACACTACTCCGAAAATGGCCGGTCCCACTTGGCGCAACTCCAGGGGTTGCGCGGAGGCTTGACTATATTTTTCTATCCAGGTCCTTGGGTCAGTTGTCTGGTCGGCTGTTGCCTGTGTTCTTTTCAGATCACGACGGGGTGCTCCTGCAGGTGAGTTCTCCAGTCTGCCTCTTCGGTAGGGGGTATTGGAAGTTAGATCGGGAGGTGCTGGATGAGCAAGCCTTTGTTAATGCCTTTATTGGTGTGTTTCGGGGTTTGAGGGCCTCCGGTCCATGTGCGAGGGGGTGTTGGAGTGGTGGGACTTAGTCAAGGTAAGGATTAGGATCTTTATTATAGGATATTGTAAGAGGAGAAAAAGGGAGGAAAGGAGGGAGGTGGATCATATCCATAGGTTGCTCGAACTCGAGTACGAGGCAGGCAACCTCGGCGGGTCGGTCGACTGGGAGAGATCCACTGCCCTGAAGGCGCAACTCAGGGAGCTGCAGGAGCGGAAGGCTCGAGCTTTCCTGGAGCGTGCGCATAGCGGCTTTTTAGAACATAACGAGACTTGTTCCACAATGTTCTTTAAGTCGGTAAGGGATAGACAGAGTAGAAAGGTAATGTACGGGGTTAGGAAAGAAGATGGTAGTGTAGCTAGAGAGCCGGAGGAGATGGTCAGAGTAACAACTGATCATTTCCGAAGTTTCTTTAAGGAGAGGGAAGTAGATGTAGAGCAGGGAAATGTGTTTTTAGAACACTTGTCCCGGCGATTGCCGGAGGACATTAGAGAAGCGATGGAGGCTCAGATCTCCCTAGAAGAGGTTGAGAGCGCCCTTAGGAGGATGGGAAAAGGGAAGGTACCTGGGATGGATGGGCTGCCGGCCGAGTTTTACCTCAAGTTTTGGGGGATACTCGGACCGGTGGTCCTCGAAGTCTTGAAGGCCATTCTCGAGACGGGGTTCCCGGGGGGATCAATGACCGTCGGTGTGCTGTCACTTCTTCACAAGAAGGGGGACGCCACAGACCTTGGCAACTGGCGGCCATTGACCATGCTGTGTGTAGACTACAAGATACTTGCAAAGGTCCTAGCGGATCGGTTGCGCACAGCCCTTCCCTACGTCGTTCATGAGGATCAGACGTGCGGGGTAGAGGGCCGCTCTATCAGGTGGAACCTGCAGTTGATTAGGGACTCCATCGCTTGGGTAGAAGATAGAGGTCTGCCTTTAATGGTAGCAGCGCTTGATCAGGCGAAAGCCTTTGATCGCGTGAATAGATCTTTTCTTTTCAGAGTATTAGGTAGATTAGGATTTGGGGAAAAGTTCATAGGATGGATCCGTACTTTATATGTCGGAGCGGGGTGCCGGGTTAGCGTAAACGGTCACATGGGTGACGTTTTTGACCTCTCGTCAGGGGTCAGGCAGGGGTGCCCGCTCTCGGCTCTCCTCTTCGTACTGTACATGGAGCCTCTGGGGGCTGCCATTAGGGCAGACACAGGGGTGGAAGGCTTGTTAATCCCTGGAAGTGGCGGTCTGCGCGTTAAGGTGACGCAGTACGCCGACGACACTTCCTTGCTGCTTTGCAAGGACTCGTGCTTGACAAGGTCCCTTGCCATTATTGGGGACTTCACCCGAGCGTCGGGAGCGGTTCTTAACCACGCAAAGTCTTCCGTTAAGTTTTTCGGAAGATGGCGTGGTAGGACGGATGTGCCCGGGGGGTTATCTCTCTGTAACGGGGCCCTGAAGATTCTCGGGGTTCATTTTGAGACCTCCGGCTCAGCGACGCTGAACTGGAACATGGGCATCGCAGTGGTACAGAGGAAGCTAGCGATGTGGAGGGCTAGGTCGTTGTCTTTTGTAGGCAAGGTCCTGGTCCTCAAGGTGGATGTATTGCCGTCTCTTTTATATTTGGCGTACATCTACCCATTGCCGGCTTGTCTGAGGAGGCCTCTAGTGAGGCTAGTGTTTCAGTTCATGTGGGGTGGCAGGTACGAGTGGGTCGCCAGGGCACGCATGCTTTGCCCCATCGGGGAGGGAGGTAGGGGGGTACCACACTTCCCCCTCAAGCTGGACTCAATTTTTGTTTCTTTTTGTTGACAGAGCTTGCTCATCCGGTAGTACACCCGTCCGGTTACCTCCTGCGGGTGTTCTTCTCATACCAGGCGAGAAGCGTAATGGTGTGGTCTAACACGGGTCCTCGGGCGGAACAGCTGCCGTGGCACTTTGGGCACGCGGCCAAGTGGTTACGTGCGCACCCCGAGGTTGAAGTTGCCCGAGTAGGTTTAGACCACAAGCACCTGTACGAGGAGGTCAGACAGGGAGGGTGTCCGACACCTGTGGTGGGTATCCCGGAAGTGGTCTGGGAGGGAGTGCAGGCGCGGGGTCTGGACAACAGGCTCAAGGACCTGAATTGGTTGAGCCTCCATAAGTGTTTGCCGGTGCGTTCCATTATGTACCGGCATAGCTTGGCGCGATCCCCCACCTGCCCAAGACCATCTTGTGGTGGGGAGGAGACAGTGCGCCATGCCTTTTGGGACTGTGCCTTTGCCGGAGTAGTGTGGGCTAGGGCACGGGTGTTGTTAGGTAAGGTAAGAGGGGATTTTATTTTGTCGTGGGCTCGGGTAGAGAGAGGAGTAGGGAGAGCGAGGGGGACGGAAAGGGACAGATTTCTACTATGGCTTCTCATAAGCCTCTTTAAACGGGGGCTGTGGGAAGCCAGACAGAACATGGTAAAGACAGGGAGAGATTGGGGAGTGGAGGGGATAGTGAGGAGGGTGGAAGAAAATGTGAGGGGGAGGATGAAGAGGGAGGAGAGGAAGTGGGGGCAGCATGCAGCCCGGGAGAGGTGGAAGGGGGGTTTAGGACTGTGGTAAAGGGAATAGGGAAAAGGAATAAGATAGGTATGGGGAGATAGGGAAATATAGAGATTTAGGAATCTAGTTTATGTGGGTGTTGAGGGGGAGGGAAGATGCTCCCCTGATTTGTAATTTGGGTTTCATTTTTTTTGAAATTTCAAATGCCTTGTTTTGAGTTTAATGGAAGTGATGATTATGATTGTTGATGGTTTGTTTATTATGCTTATGGTTTTGAACAGTAATAAAATCTTTTAATCATCATCTGTTCTTATCAGTTTAATATCTGATACGTCCCCCATCGGGGGACTACATATTAAATGGATTTTTCGAACAGGGAGTCGGAAATGGGGCTTGCTCCGTCCGCTCCACGCATCGACCGGTATTGCAGTACCTCCGGGAATGGTGCAACACTTTTCTCCCATTGTCAAGGAAAAAGAAATACACCAAATCTATGTAAAACAGCTAGCAGAAGAAGAGAAGGAATGAAAAAAGAAGAATCATCCAAACTGAAACAAGTGCGAAGCCCCCTTCATGGGGGTCCCCCGTTTTCCCGCCATTTTACTTAAAAAAAAAAAAAAAAAAAAAAATACATTGGCCAGGAGTGTGTGTGTGTGTGTGTGTGTGTGTGTGTTTTTTGAGCCCCCCCAAAAATACAATCACTTCACCAGGATTGTTTGTGTGTGTGTGTGTGTGTGTGTGTGTGTGTGTGTGTGTGTGTGTGTGTGTGTGTGTGTGTGTGTGTGTTTTGAGCCCCCCCAAAAATACAATCACTTCACCAGGATTGTGTGTGTGTGTGTGTGTGTGTGTGTGTTTTGAGCCCCCCAAAAATACAATCACTTCACCAGGATTGTTTGTGTGTGTGTGTGTGTGTGTGTGTGTGTGTGTGTGTGTGTGTGTGTGTGTGTGTGTGTTTTTGAGCCCCCCCCAAAAATACAATCACTTCACCAGGATTGTGTGTGTGTGTGTGTGTGTGTGTGTGTGTGTGTGTGTGTGTGTGTGTGTGTGTGTGTGTGTGTGTGTGTGTGTGTGTTTTGAGCCCCCCCCAAAAATACAATCACTTCACCAGGATTGTGTGTGTGTGTGTTTTGAGCCCCCCCAAAAATACAATCACTTCACCAGGATTGTCTGTCTGTCTGTCTGTCTGTCTGTCTGTCTGTCTGTCTGTCTGTCTGTCTGTCTGTCTGTGACTTTTTACCCACAGCCCTCGAAAACTTGGAAGAGTGGGTTCGGGGACCACCCGCGGGGACCCGGCCTAGAGTGCACCGTGTGTGTCTCGGGCCCCGACCTCTGACTTCCATACGACTCTGGTTTCTCTTCATTACGCACAAGCCTTTCGCCTTTTACTAAAGACTTCCGTGGAGAGGAACACTTACGAGTTCAACGTATTTTTGGAAGGGCTTTGCTTCTGGCAGAGCCCGGTATCTTGTTTCAAGAGAAATTGACAGAGATGACGCCGAGACTTTTTGCTCAGGCGTTTGACTTGAAGCCGGCTGACCGACCGGCGTATTTTTTCCACTCAAAGTAGTCGCTCGGGCAATTGAGTTCAAGCCCGACGATGACTGGTGTATTTGCCGGGC